>NC_041814.1:5749617-6051209 GCF_900964775.1 Scleropages formosus
CTTGGCAGGAGTCGACAGCCTCGGGGAGAGCAGACCATCCACCCGGGGTCCAGCCCAGAGGAGGAACCTGAGCCCATGTAGATAAGACCGGGCCAGCTTAGGACAGAAGAAAGAAGATGGCGCTTGGTGGGGAAACTGCGTCTCTATTGTGGGTCCCAGGAGCATCTCCGTGCCGCATGCCCGGTGCGACCACCCCAAGGGACCTTCAAAGACACAAAGGTGAGTCTGGGGGAACACCGGGGACAGTTGTGGTTGCCAGTGAGTATTGCCTGGGGGGGAAGCCGGGTGCAGGCAAGTGCCCTCATTGATTCAGGAGCAGCAGGCTGTTTTATGGACTGGAGCTTTGCCAGAGTGCACCATGTCCCTCTTAAGACCTGTGAGGTCACCCTGAGAGTGAAAGCCCTCAATGGTCAACCCTTGGGGACATGGGTAGGTGATACCAGAACCGTACCTCTCCTGCTTGAGACAGGAGCTTGTCACCACGAGAGACTTACCTTCTTTCTGCTCCAAGCTCCAGACACCCCTATTATTCTAGGTTAACCCTGGTTAACACGCCATGATCCAGTCCTCAAATGGAGCACCAATGAGCGGCTCTTACAGCACCGTCTGTATGTCAAGGCAGAGAAATGCGAGTTCCACTAACGCCAGATCTCTTTCCTGGGCTACATCCTGAGCCAGGAGGGAGTCTCCATGGATCCCAGGAAAGTGGATGCGGTGACATCCTGGCCTCGACCCACCACGGTAAGGGCGCTCCAACGCTTCCTTGGTTTCGTCAATTTTTATCATCGGTTCATACGTAATTTTAGCACAGTAGCCACTCCCCTTACTGCACTAACGGCTAGCAAGGACTGAAGACTCCCTTGGGGGGCAGAGGTAGAGAAGGCCTTCCAGGATCTAAAGAAACGGTTCACCTCCACCCCAGTGCTGAAACAGCCGGACCCTTCCTTGCCGTTTGTGGAGGAGGTCGATGCCTCCTCAGTAGGGGTGGGAGCAGTCCTGTCCCAGAGGCAAGGGGACCCACCGAAGCTGTACCCCTGTGCCTTCTTCTCCAGGAAGATGACCCCAGCCGAACGTAATTACGACATTGGGCACCAGGAACTTCTTGCTATTAAACTGGCACTTGAGGAGTGGCATCACTGGTTGGAGGGTGCTGTCCTTCCCTTTGTGGCACTTGCAGATCACTGAAACCTTGAGTACCTTGAGACTGCGAAATGGCTGAATTCCCGACAGGCCCGATGGGCCCTGTTCTTTACCCGTTTTCACTTTACTGTTTCCTATTGACCAGGTACCAAGAATAGGAAAGCCGATCCCTTATCGCGGATTCACGACCCAGAACCGACGCCCACCAACCCAGAGGGGATCCTGCCTAAGGGATATGTGGTGGGTCCGGTCCACTGGCAACTCCTCCAAGACATCCAAGAAGCCCAGGATGGCGAGCCAGAACCTCCTGGGAAACCCGCAGGTCGTGTTTATGTGCCCATTTCCTTCTGTGCAGCAGTGATGAAATGGGCTCATGAGGTCCTGGAGGCAGGGCATCCCGGGATCTGGCGCACCCTCTCCCTGGTACAAGGACGGCTCTGGTGGCCTTCGGTGTCCGATGACGTCAGGGATTTCGTCCAGGCCTGCACCACTTGCGCTCAAACCAAGACCTTACCCGGAAAGGCAGCTGGTCTCCTAGAACCCCTACCTACACCGACTCCACCCTGGACCCATGTGGCACTGGACTCCCTAGTGGACCTGCCGGTCTCAGAGAGTAAGACAATAATCCTCTCTGTCATAGATCGTTTCTCCAAGGCCTGCAGACTGGTGCCCCTTCCGAAGTTGCCTACAGCTCTTGAGGTATCGGAGATCCTGTTTGAACAAGTCTTTAAACTGTACGGACTCCCCAAAGACATTGTTTCAGATTGGGGACCCCAGTTCACCTCTCAGGTGTGGAAGGCCTTTTGGGGACGGCTCGGAGTAACGGTCAGCCTTACATCTGGATACCACCGCAGGCCAACGGCCAAGCAGAACGCCTACAGCAGGATGTAGCAAGGTATCTCTGAGCCTACTGTTCCCAAAGATCGCACCAATGGGCTCGCTACCTGGCCTGGGCAGAGTATGCCCACAACTTTGCACCACATACATCCACAGGTATGTCGCCCTTCCAATGTGCTTTAGGCTACCAGCCTGTCCTTTTCCCTACAGAGACCTCCCCGTGTCCTGTTCAAGCCGTGGAAACGTGGCACAACGAGAGCGTCGGCGTATGGAGACCGGTCCAGTCCCACCTGCTCCGCAGTGCAGAACGCCACAAACGTCAGGCGGATCGGCACCGGCGTACTCTTTCGTTCGTACCCGGGCAAAGAGTTTGGCTCTCCACCCGAGACCTTAACTTGAAGGTCCCCTCAAAGAAACTCGGGGCCCGTTACATCGGCCCCTTCAAGATTGTGCGACGAGTCACACCGGTTACTTGCCGCCTTCAGTTGCCTCCTGAACTCCGAATACACCCAACGTTTCATGTCTCCCTCTTGAAACCGGTAGGAGTGTCCCTGCATCAGCCACCAGTCGACACCACACAAACACCTCCACTACCCCTTGATGGGGACAGTGTCTACGAGGTCCGGGCCCTGTTGGACTCTCGCCGACAGAGAGGCCGGTTACAATATCTGGTAGATTGGGAGGGGTATGGCCCAGAGGAATGTTCATGGGTAGCCACTTCGGATATCTTGGACCCCGATCTGATTGTTGCCTTTCACAGGGACCATCCAGAGTGCCCAGCCCCTCGCCCTCAGGGGCACCCTCCTTCTAGGCCCAGGGCGTTCGGGGCTGCCCGTGGAGGTGGGGGTGGGGGGGGGTGCTGTCATGTCCGCTGCAGCCGGCACATCAGCGACACCTGCCGTTTCCTAATAGGAACGGCAAAAAAGAGGGACGTCGAGGAAGCCTAGATGCGGAATCCTGTTTTGCCTCCTTTGTTTCCTCTCGAGCCGTGCCACAGTGAACCTCTTCCGATATCGACCTTTGCCTGTACATTCCTGACCTTGTCCTTTGTCTAGCCCTCTGTACTACGTTTGCTGATTGTCTGACCCACGCCTGTCCCTTGACTTTGCTTTTGGATTCCGATTTAGCTTTATTAAACGTCTGCTTACGAAACTCTGCACTTGAGTCCAACCATGACAGCAATAATATTTTGAAAACATTTGCTTCATCTATTCCGCATGTATGTAACAGATCCAGGATGTCAAAGTACATGTAAGCAATGCATTTTTATTTATTTTTTAATAATTTCCTTGCTAATTTCTCCTCTCCAAGTACTTGTATATAGAGGTATCACTACAATTAGGCTGAAATTAACATGTGCATATTTTCTGCAGTCTGACATACTATCAGTTTGGCTAAAGGCATAAGGTAAACCCCATGAGCACTAATGTATGACAACCAAATTTAATAACAAGAGAACAAAAACTCATAAAAGTAAACATGGATACGAGGGCAAAGACTGCAAAATGTGAACTAGTGATTTTGTGTCGAGTTCAGTAAAGTAAATTAGACTCATGTGTATGAAAGTTTGGAGTCAAGGTAAGACCACCACAGGAGGGAAGGCACAAGGGATTGCACTCTCTTAATCATTGAGTGGCACTGAACTTTTTCTGTGTCCACCACAGGCTGCACCACTTCACTCATCTCACATCAATCCATTCCTCCCTCCTTCGAATATAAATACAGTATGTTTAGTTATTTCACCTGCTATCTTATTTTTTTTTTACTTATTGAAATGTTTGGTTTCTTTACCTGTGTATGTATGTGTGCTATATGCTGCTGCAAACAAAGTGAATGTCCCTCTTGAATTAATGAGGCTTAAAGTGACTACATTAATTAATTGAGCATTTTAGCAGATTTTTTTTGTCTCTAAGTAACTCTACAGCAATTATTATGTAGTATTTAGCTGACACATTTATGCACGGGGGCTTACAAAGCCCTACAATCATCTATCCATCCATCAATTGAATTTTAATAACTATTTGTCCTGGGCAGGCTCATGGTGAACCAGAACCTATCCGAAATGGCACTGGGCACAAGATTGTGGAGGTATAAGCCTTGATGGGATGCTACCCCATTGCAGGGTAGCCACTCATGCACACAGTCACTCACCCATTACAGACAATTTAGCAGCACCAGTCAACCCAAGCTACATATCTTTGGACTGTGGGAGGAAACCAGAGCAGACCCACACAGACACAGGGAGAATATGCAAACTCAACACAGGCTGAGCAAAGATCAAAGCCATGTCCACTGGCACAGCCCAGGCACTATAAGACACCAGCGCTATCAAGTGCACCGCTGTGCTGCCCATATAAATTATTTATTTTATTAAAAACAGATTAACATTTAATTCATAAAAAGAGACATTCTGAGACACATTTTTGTCTGATACTGTATGATTCAAACTGTTGAAAGGCATGTTTGAGGACTGTCAAAAACTGTTCACCAGAGCTGCGTTTCATAAGACATGGTGAGCTACTGGGCTGCGGACATTGCATAGCCTGTGTTACTGACTGTGGTACCGCCGAGCTGCCAACGAAATCCCCCAATGAGTCCAAACAGTACCTTTATTAAGGACGCTTTGCTCTGGATGATTGCGGCATATTTAAGTCCACTGCTTGAGGGAGGACCACGTGTTGGTTAGAGATGTGGGGGAGAAGGCAATCAGTTCTGCTCCACTGCTCCTCATGGCTCAGCGGGAGGAGAAAACAAATTCTCCTGTCCTCCATATGCACCTGTGCAGTATCTGACCCAAGGCCTTCCATCCTTTCTGTTCTTTCACTAGTTTTGAAAAACACCAAAGGCAAAAACGTTCTAGATCAGTCAGGCATTTTCAAAGATGAGTCTAAATCACCCTGTGCAGAATATTGTAGCAGAACAGAAGCCAGAAACTGGTCATTTTAAACCTAGGACATGCTTTTTCACATCAAACACAACAGCAAAATCCTCAAATGAGAGGACTGCTACTCCTAAGAAGGAAGGAGATAAAGTGGCTTGTATTCACTTTTACCAGGATAGATCATGTCATTGGAGCTATTGACATGTGTGACTGACTGGCTGTCATGATAAGAAGCTTATTCTGAGTCCCAATGTCTCCACTGGTTCCTGGCCTTCCTTTACATACATATGAGCAGCTAAGATAGGACAGGACCATAATCTATGGTGGTTGGGGAAAGGGGAGCATAAGGAACAGAGGACAAACACTCTTTGTTCAGCCAGTTTAACTAGAGTTAAATAATGGCCATAGTAAATCATTAACATCTTCATAAGGTAGCACTAAATTGAAAAAATATTTTTAAAATATCATTTTAACCTCAACCTCATTTCAATCCATATGTAATGTACATTTAATCCAAACAACAGGTATACCCAATATCAATTTCTTTACCTTACAAGTATATATAAGCAAAATATAGTAAATAAAATGTGATGTCAAAGTACATGTAAGAAAAACATTTTTAACATCATATCAGTTAAGTTCTGTACTCAGTTGTGCTGTAACACGTGCGCTGATAACGTCATTTGGATGTAGCTCAATGAACAGAGGAATGCAATTAAGATAAGATAAACTTTCCCTATTGCAGTTTGGGAATAACGGGAGCCTATTCTGAAAATTAAAACTAACACCATGCGTTCTTTGCATTACTTGTTTAATTTGTATCTTCTGTTTTAAAGTTAAACAGGGTTGGTTGAAATGTAAAGAAGCATTCTGGTGGTCAAATGGCTCTTGGAAATCAAAAAAAAAGGCTTTAAAGGTCAAATGAAAATTGAGTGTTGTAAAGCACTTTAAAATTAAGTGCCACAGATTTCATATTCATTTGTTGTTTTTCATGCTCTTTATCATTTATTTGCAACAGATTATGTTTCTGGTAGGCTTGCAGCATTTTTTAATTTAACACTGGGTGTGCGATGAATTTTATTATGTAATGATTCTTGTACAGGTGGTCCCCGATTTATGACGGTTTGACTTGCGATTTTTTTGACTTTGCAATGATGGCAATAGACATTCAGTAGAAACTATACTTCGAATTTAGATTTTTTTTCCCAGGCAAGCGATACAAGGAGCAATACTCTCTCACAATGCTGGGCAGCGACAGTGAACCGCATCTCCCATTCTGTCATGCAGATGTGTGTATTAGATGTATTAAATGCATGTTCGACTTACAATATTTTCGACTTATGATGGGTTTCGGGGAACATAACCCCATCGTAAATCGGTGACCACCAGTATTTAACATGCTTCACCCCAAACGCATTTTTCCTGTTAAAACTGCTATGTTTATTACTTCATTTGCCAAATTGCAGTGGTTCATAGGAACACACCTGTTCCATTATAGCAGAGTTCACTCTAATGAAAAAACAAAAACATTAGATATGTATCTCCTTCCTAGACTGCAATGTCTGGGACACTGAATCATAGTTTAATAATGTTTGGCAAAAGTAATGTTTTAGATTCTTCATGATGACCACACAGATCTAAAATGCACTAGAAAGTAAAGCCGGCCCATCCTTCTAATGAATATTAGATACACAAAAACATCCACTCTGATCTCTGGTAACATAGTAATATAGTAACAGAGCAAGGACAGTTAAGAAAACCAAACAAACACCAACTCTTTCGCCATTTCAAATAAATTCCATTAAACTGCTAGCTGGAATAGCTGAAACAATTACATTTTGCTCCACCACAATTCTGCATAAACTGAAATCAATACCAGTTGTCAGGTCAACTAACAAGAAGGGTGCAGCGAAATCCTCTTTTTCCTGTAAAGTCACAATCCATACTAGCTCATTGAAGTATCAACTTGCTGTTTTGTTGTAGGGGGGTGCGGTGCCGCAGTGGGTTAGACCGGGTCCTGCTCTCCGGTGGGTCTGTGGTTCGAGTCCCGCTTGGGGTGCCTTGCGACCGACTGGCGTCCTGTCCTGGGTGTGTCCCCTCCCCCTCCGGCCTTACGCCCTGTGTTGCCGGGTAGGCTCCGGTTCCCCCGCGACCCCGTATGGGACAAGCGGTTCTGAAAATGTGTGTGTGTGTGTGTGTGTGTGTGTGTGTGTGTGTGTGTGTGTGTGTTTTGTTGTAGTAACTGACCCAGTAAAAAGTGAGGGTAGAAAAGAACAAGAAATACACTGAGCCTTCAGCAATGGACCAGCTGTCACTGAACTGAAGGTAGATAGTCAGAATATGTGGACTCCTCATTCTCCATTGTTTCACCAATTACCAAGGTCACAGAGCCATTAAAGTCAGGATTCCTTGCTATTATGACTTTATATAGGATCTAGCAATGTTTTAAAATAATAAAATGCAATGTTTCATCATCAAGAAGAAATAATTCCTTTCAAAAAATTGGAAAATAACATATTATACACCAATAAAAGTATTCTTTATACATACAGTACAGTCCCCTCCACTAATATTGGCACCCTTGGTAAATATGAGCAAAGAAGGCTGTGAAAAATTGTTTCCATTGTTTAACGTTTTGATCTTTTGTTCAAAGAATTCACAAAAATACTCTGCTCTCATGGATATCAAACTATTGCAAACACAATACAGGTTTGTCCAACAAAAAAAAAAAAAAATTGTTAAATATATGTGTGGCACAATTATTGGCACCATTTTAGTCAATACTTTGTGCTTCCTCCCTTTGCCAAGGTAACAGCTTTGAGTCTTTTCCTATAATGCCTGATGAGGTTGGAGAAAACATGGCAAGGGATTTGGGACCATTTCTTCATATAGAATCTCTCCAGATCCTTCAAATTTCAAGGTCAACGCTGGTGGACTCTCCTCTTCAGTTCACCCCACAGGTTTTCTATGGGGTTCATGTCAGGGGACTGGGATGGCTATAGCAGGACCTTGATTTTGTGGTCAGTAAACCATTTTTGTGTGGATTTTGATGTGTTTTGGATCATTGTCCTGCTGGAAGATCCAACCACAGCCCATTTTAAGCTTTCTGGCAGAGGCGGTCAGTTGTTCATTTAATATCTGTTGATATTTGATGGAGTCAATGATGCCATGTATCCTAACAAAATGTCCAGGTCCTCTGGCAGAAAAACAGCTCAAAAACATTAACGAGTCACCACCTGTCATGGTGATGGGACTCAGGAAGGTGACGGACTCAAGCGCAGATTGAGTTTTCCTTTTTATTGGAAAACAGGGAGCAGGGAAGAGAACGGTCAAGGGACAGGCAAGGGTCAGGTGATCAGTGAACGTTGTTGAAAGGACAAGACAGGAATCGCGGTTGAGAAGAAAACAGGCAGAAGGTTTGTAATCCAAAATGAGTAGCAGCAAACACGGGTCGAGTAGGAAGCAGTGGTTGCTCATTACTGAGGTTCCGCGTTGAGGACCCATCAGCGTTGCCTTTTATCTGCTATCCCATCAGGGTGCAGCAGGTGTCGCCGATGTGCTGGCAGATGGGGTCGTGACAGTACCCCCCCATGAAAAGCAGTAATTAGTTCAGGGTCTAAGATGTCAGGGGCACCTACTCAGGACCGTTCCTCTGGTCCATAACCCTCCCAGTCAACGAGGTATTGTAACCGTCCCTGTCGTCGGCGAGAGTCAAGCAAGGACCGGACAGTATAGGTTCGATCTCCATCGACCGGCACCAGAGAGGGCTGGGACATCGTGATGGCCGGCTGGTGGAGGGAGACTCCGCAGAGTTTCAGAAGGGACACGTGAAAGGTGGGGTGCACCCTAAGGTCCAGAGGTAACTGCAGGCGATACGTAACTTACGTCACCCCTCGTAAGACCTTGAATGGGCCTATGTAACTGAAGATTCCGCGTTGAGAGCCAAACTCGTTGCCCGGGCATGAACAAGAAGGTGCGCCAGTGGCAGTCGGCCTGCTATTTGTACCTCTCCGAGCTCTCGTGCAGGTGGTTCTAGACTGTCTACCATACGTTCCCGATCTCCTAATGCCAGTCCTCCACCGCAGGGACCTGGCTTGGAGGGTTCTCCCAAGGGAACAGAGCTGGTTGATATCCTAGTACACACTGGAAGGGAGAGAGCCCTGTAGCGGAATGAGAAGCAGCATTATTGGTATACTCCGCCCAAGGTAGTGGCCCACAGGTGTTGCTTCTGGGTGCAATAGGATCGGAGGTACATGAAGATATCTTGTTGTAGTCGCTATGCTTTGCCATTTGCCTGCAGGTCGTACCTAGACGTCAGGGTTACCTTGACTCCCAGACGCACCTGTAACACATGTGTAACACGTGGTGTAATGTTTTGTTCTAAGGCCAGTAGGTTCGTCTGTGGAGGTGTAAATAAAGGACCATTCGATTTGGCAATTATTAAAACTAACTATTAAACTTTACCAAAAACTATATTTCTCTTATTTTCTCATATACATTATTTTCAGTAAAACATTACCTTAAATAACATAAAACTGAACTCTGATAACTTAAAGCAACAAGGAAAAAAAAAATAATTTGCTTACACACAATAAACACACCATACAAATTGTAGCAACTAAGGGTTAGACTAAGGGTGCACCCCAATATTATAACTATTAGGCATACCCAAGCTAACACTTGTTTAACAATTAAAATTTAACACTCCAGTAAAACAATCAGTATTTACAGTTAAAATATTAATTTCTCAGTGCTTCCAGTTCAACACAGCAGTTCAGTCACCGAAGTTTAAATTAGTTCCAACAGGGGGAATCGTGTCCATCAAGTAGTGATAGTGTTCGTTATAACACAAAACTTGCCAAACTCCTCACTTGAAGATTGGAAATCGAGTCCTTTTCCTACAGTGGTGAATGCGCCATTCATTTCAGAGCTATTCCTACCACACTCTGGAAATCATGCCATGGGTCCCAGTCACAGTCTTCCAAATCCAAGGCTCAGTTCTTTGGGTGGCTTGCCATCTACGCCTTCGCGTAAAAATTCGTTGTTGCTCCAAAAAAAAAAAAATTAAAACTGACCGAATCCGTGTGCAACGGAAACAGCAGTGGAGCGATTTTCTCAATTTCTTAAATTTTATCCCAGTCAGTCAAAAAAAGTTTCGCGTGTGCGCTCTATTCACGATGTTCGGTTACAAGACTGAATCAGTGGCGCTCCTCACAGAACTGCCACGTGGGAAGGCAGGACTTCCAGTTGTGCTCTCATCCTACTGGATGATTGACCCAGTCAATCAACTCTAAGAAATTAGGAAAAATAAAAATAATTCCTCTCTATCATAAAGTTATTTCCCTTAATTTATGTTAAATCTGCTAATCGTGTAATATATTGTGCAATATATTTACAGGAAAGGGGGTGCGGTGGCGCAGTGGGTTGAACCACCGTCCTGCTCTCTGGTGGGTCTGCGGTTTGAGTCCCGCTTGGGGTGCCTTGTGACGGACTGGCGTCCTGTCCTGGGTGTGTCCCCTCCCCCTCTGGCCTTACGCCCTGTGTTACCGGGTAGGCTCCGGTCCCCCGTGACCCTGTATGGGACAAGCGGTTCTGAAAATGTGTGTGTGTGTGTGTATTTACAGGGTTACACACCCAGAAAGCCTTCCATAGTCTAGAGGTGAACTGGGGTCCCCGATCCAAGACAATGTCCTCCGGGAGCACGTACAGCTGAAAGACCTGGTGGAAGAGGGCTTCGGCCGCCTCTATGGTGGACGCTAGCTTGGGAAGCGGGATCAGTCGACAAGCCTTGGAGAAATGATCCACCACCATTAGCACCACTGTCTTACCCTCTGAGACGGGAAGGTCAACCAGGAAATCCACAGCGATGTGGGTCCAGGGTCGGTATGGCACAGGAAGCAGTTCCAGGAGGCCAGCAGGCTTTACCAATGGGGTCTGAGCTTGGGCGCAGGTGACACAAGCCTGCACGTAGTCCCGGACATTGTCTGCCAAGGAGGGCCACCAGAACTGTCCTTGAAGGAGAGAGAGACAGTGCTCTGGATGCCCAGTTTTGGGCGCTTCATGGGCCCACTGCAAAAAGGGGGTCTTCAGTCGGCTGGGCACATACTTATTCCCAGTGAGTTTTCCCAGAGACTGGGTCTCTGTGGCCTGCGTGGTCTGCAGTTCTTGAAGGAGCTCCCACCGGACAGGGCCCACAACACACCCCTTGGGTAGGATTGCTTCTGGCTGGTCTCGCGTGGGCTTGGGGTCATGGATCCTAGACAAGGCGTCTGCATTGGTGTTCTTGGAACCGGGTCGGTAGGAGAGAGTGAAGTTAAAACATGTGAAAACAGGGCCCAACGGGCCTGATGGGCGTTCAGTCGACAGGCCTTCTCGAGGTACTTGGGATTACGGTGGTCAGTGAGTATGAGGAACAGGTGTACCACTCCCTCGAGCCAGTGTCACCATTCCTTGAGAGTAAGTCTGACAGCAAGAAGTTCCCGGTTTCCTATGTCATAATTACATTCTGCAACAACTTACAGGAAAAGGACGCGCAAGGGAACAGCTTTGGTGGGTTCCCTTGCCTCTGGGAAAAAACAGGCCCAACTCCAACAGACGAGGCGTCAACCTCCACCACGAATGGCAGGGAGGTATCGGGATGCTTGAGCACTGGGACTGAGGTGAAGCGTGCCTTCAGGCCCTGGAATGCCCTCTCAGTGGCATCACTCCAGGGTAGCCAGCGCTCCTTATGCGCAGTGAGGGTTGAGAGAGGAGTCGCCAGGGTGCTGAAGCCTCAAATGAAGCGACGATAGAAATTTGCGAAGCTGAGAAAGCGCTGGAGTGCTTTCACTGTGGTGGGTCTAGGTCAGGCAGTCACTGCGTGGATCTTCCGCGGGTCCATGGTGACCCCTTCTCGGCTCAGGACATAACCCAGAAAAGAGACAATCACAAAGCGGTTGATGAAGTCCCCCAGAACATGGTTCACTAAAGCCTGGAAGACCAAGGGAGCATTCAACAGACCAAAAGGCATGACCCAGTATTCATAATGACCCAGGGAGGTGGAAAACGCCGCTTTCCACTCGTCACCCTTGCAAATACGAACCAAATTATATGCACTTTGGAGATCGAGCTTTGTGAAGATGGTAGAACGGTGGATGCCCTCCAGGGCAGCTGTAATCAGGGGCAAGGGATGTGGGTAACGGATGGTGATGGTGTTCAGCCCACGGTAATCGATGCAGGGATGGAGACCCCCATCCTCTTACCCATAAAGAAGAAGCCAGAGGATGCGGGTGAGGTGGAGGGCTGGATGAAGCCCCAAGCCAGCGCCTCCGTGATGTACTCCAGCATGGCTTTCTGCTCAGGTAAGGACAGGGGGTACAGCCGGCCCCAAGGAGGTGTCGTTCCTGGAAACAGGTCGAGAGCACAATCCCAGGGTTGGTGAGGGGGAAGTTTGGCAGCTCGGGTCTTACTAGAGACCTCCTGAAGTCCCTATATTCCTGAGGCACCTCCACCAGGGGAAGCCCCAAAACTCCCTCTACAGACATAGCCCAGCATGGAAGCGCCCTGCAGGAGTACCAACACCTGTCGCCCCAGGCCACCAGTTCCCGGGTACTCCACCGTAAAGTCGGGTCATGACGGACTAGCCACGGGAAGCCTAGAATGATCAGGGTGTCTGGAGCACGGATCAAAAAGAAGGTTAGGTCCTCCTGGTGACATGCCCCATCCTAATCTGGAGCGGGATAGTGCAGGTGTCCATCACACCCAACTCTAGGGCTTGGCCATCAAGGGCGTTCACACGCAGCTTGACCTCACAGGTCTGGGGGGATTGTGGTGCATGTTAGCGAACCCCATGTCCATAAAATAGCCAGCCGTCCCAGAACCACTAAGGCGCGGGAATGTAACTGATGTCCCTCCCAGGCTATACAGACCGGTAATGTCAGTTGGCCCCGTACTTCCTGGGACTTACCTTTGTTTCCCCTGAGGTCCCTCAGGGTGGCCGCACCAGACAGGCCAACCAGATGTGGCTCGAGGAGCCGCAGTAGAGGCACAGGTCTCTGAGAAGGTGGTGCCTCCTCTCCTCGGGGTCCAGTTTGCACTGGCCCACCTGCATTGGCTCCACCTCCTCACTGAGCAGTGGCAAAGGAGAAAAAGTCGGGCCACTTCGCAGGGTTCAGTCCCGACCAAGATTGTCCACCGCAATGGCAGTCTCCACGAAGCAGTCGAAGCTCCAATTCCCCCCCCCGATAGGTCAGCTCTACTTGTATCTGGGGTTGGAGCCCGTTTGGAAAGCAAGTAAGGAGGGCTGTGGAGTTCCAACCGCTCTGCTCCACCAGGATCCAGAACTCAAGGGCGTAATTGGCCACAGTCTGGGTTCCCTGGCGCAGGTGCAGGAGACGGTCGCTGGTCCAACAACCTACAATAGGATGGTCGAATACCGCCTCAAACTTTTTCCGAAAGGCGGCGTAGGTTGTCTTCGGGCGCGTGCACCACCCCGCCATCGTCCAGGTGCGCGCTGAACCGCCTAGCAGGGCCACCATGAACGCAATCTTTGCATCATCAGATTAGTACATAAGAGGAGAGCAGGCGAACACCAGCTCGCACTGCATCAAGAAACCTTGACACTGCTCTGGTGTTCCATCGTACCTCTCTGGGGTGGCACTGTGCGTCCCTGGGTAGGAGGTGCCCAGGGGGTGCTGGCATAGCGCCCTCTTCAGGGGGAGCAGGCTCAGCCTCCTCGGTGGGTTGGAGAACCCCCCCGGCTTGGAGGGCGTTGATCAGCCTGTTTAGCATCTCTTCAAGGCATTTGAGGGTTTGTTCATGCGCACCAAGAACTGCGACCTGTAACGCCAAAGCACTCCGCATGTGGGAGAGTTCTGCTGAGTCCGGAGTAGAAGCAGAACCTTCTGTCATGGCAACGGGCTTCAGGAAAGTGACGGGCTCAAGTGCAAATTGAGTTTTCCTTTTTATTGGAAAACAGGGAGCAGGGAAGAGAACGGTCAAGGGACAGTCCAGGGTCAGGCGATCGGCGAATATTGTTGAAAGGACAAGACAGGAATCGTGAACGATAAGAAAACAGGCAGAAGGTTGGTAATCCAAATTGAGTAGCAGCAAATGCGGGTCGAGTAGGAAGCAGCAGTCGCTCATTACTGAGGTTCCGCATTGAGGACGCAGCGGCGTTGCCTTTTACCTGCTATCCTATCAGAGTGCAGCAGATGTCGCCGATGTGCTGGCAGATGGGGTCATGAAACCACCATATTTAACCATGGGCATGAGGGACTTTTCCATATGGCTACCTCTCTGTGTGCCAAACCCACCTCTGGTGTTTATTTCCAAAAAGATCTATTTTGGTTGCATCTGACAATAGAAGCAGATCCCATTTCATTCCAGTAGTGTCTGGCATCTGAAGACACTTAAGCTTGTTTTTGGATGAGAGGCCTCTAGGCTTTTCTCTTAAACAACTTGTGGTGATGTAGGTGACGTCGAATTGTACTTTTGGAGACTTTCTGACCCCAAGACGCAACTAACTTCTGCAATTCTCCAGCTGTGAGCCTTGGAGATTTTTGGCCACTCAAACCATCCTCTTCATAGTGCATTGAGACAACATAGACTACACATCCTCTTCCAGGTTGATTCATAACATTTCCATTTAACTGGAACTTCTTAATTATTGCCCTGATGGTGGAAATGGGCATTTTCAATGCTTCTACTATTTTCTTATAGCCACTTCCCAGTTTCTGAAGCTCAACAACCTTTTGCCGCATCTATATTCCTTGGTCTTACCCATTGTGATGAATGACTAAGGGAATTTGGCTTATCTGTTACCTCATATTTATACCCCTGTGAAACAGGAAGTCATGGTTGAACAATTTCCTGTTCCTAGTCACCCAGGTGTATTAAAAAATGTAAAATATCAACAATATGCTTAAAATATATTTTTCTTACATGAATTCATAGGGGTGCCAATAATTGTGCCACACATATATTTAACAAAGATTTTTTTGTTGGATACACCTGTGTTGTGTTTGCAATAGTTTGATATCCATGAGAGCAGAGTATTTTTGGGAATTTTTTGAACAAAAGATCAAAACGTTAAACAATAAAGACAATTTTTCACAGCCTTCTTTGCTCATATTTACCAAGGGTGCCAATATTAGTGGAGGGCACTGGTATATCCTATCAGATCAGTCCTTTCAATAATCAATGAATAACATCAAGTTTTAAAAAATAATTCCACAATCAGCAGGGGGCATGGTGGTGCAGCAGGCTTGGCCGGGTCCTGCTCTCTAGCGGGTCTGGGGTTCGTGTCTCGCTTGGGGTGCCTTGTGACAGACTGATGTCTCATCCTGGGTGTGTTCATCCCCCCCAGCCTTATGCCCTGTGTTGCCAGGTTAGGCTCCGGCTTGCCACGACCCCGCTCAGGACAAGCGGCTTCAGCCTGTGTGTGAATTCCGCAGTCATGGAGCTGATAAAATTTAGTAAATGAAGCACCTCTTTAAAATTTGGCATTTATTACTGATCTGTTTTGTTCTGGCATTCTCACTCACTGTTCTGAGCCAGTTGTCCAAGTTAAGACTGTGGCTGTCCAGTGTCTATTCCAGAAGTGCAAGGCTACAGAAGACGCACCCTGCGCAGGGACATTGAATCATGGTTTAATATGATGGCCAGTCCATCGAAGGGTATATAAACATGTCTGAGGAGTTATTTTTAAAATGTTATCATTACTCAACTGAACACAAACTTGTATTAGGGCATAGATCACCCATTGTAAGTAGTGTATGTAGCAGTGTAAGTCACCTTGGTGATTAAAGTGTGTGGGCTGATAACACTATATAGTGTTCACTGGAAGTCGCTTTGGAGAAAAGGATCTGCTAAGTGAGTGAATGTAAATGTAAGACAAAAGCCCGTCTATTTTAGGTTTCAGAATTGCCTTGAAACTTTCTGAAAAGTTAGGAGTATTTTAGATTATATAAATCTTTAAGAATGAAAAAGTAATAATCTGATTTTGAACCAATATATTGGTATTTCTCTGCAACACCTAGTCCGGAGAAGGAAAATCTGTTGTCGCACTGCAGCTCCAGTAAGCCTAACCATCTGAAGTTACACAATTACATTTATTTTAAAAAAGCTATGTTGAGGTATTGCAGTTTTGCAGATGCTCTGCAATTAGGTAAAGCATATTGTGAATCAAGCTAAATCACAGACTGGCTGCTGCAGTTTGTTCCTTTGTTCACTGTACCAACTCTTCCCCTGCTGTTACTGATAGAGCCACATTTTACTACTTCCAATAATTAATGCTTATTTTATCTTCCTCGGTATTAAAAAAAAAAAAAAAAAGCTACAACTTTTCATAAAACAGTAGAAGATAAAATTGAGCTTTGTGGTATAAACCTTGAAATACTTTGAGGAAAGATTCATTTCACTGTCTGGAAGAGGAAAATACTAGTAAACATTCATCAGAAAAAAAAAATAATAGTAGCCTATCTTCAAAGTTAGTAAATAGCCTGCCTTAAAACACCAAAGGACAAAAATGCACAGTAGGCTACAAGAGCTGTACAACGTAAATACAGATTTCTCGATTTGCCAGTCTTTTCACGTATATACTGGCTAGTATGCTTCCAGTACCACCAGCAAGGCTACGAGAGACCTCTGTGACTTTGACCAGGGTGCGGTTACTGGTGTGTGTTTGGCAGGCACTTCATCAACAGAAATTACTAATAGGTCTTAAAAATCATGTCAGCATGACAAAAAAAGGACTGTACTGAAGGGTAACAGAGGGTGAAATTGTATACCCAAAATAGCACGATACAGGGACATTAGTCTGGACTGCAACACCAAAACTGGACAGCAGTGGTGGAGTGCCTTCAACATGTGTCACAAGCATCCTTTTGTCACCAAAATAAGTCAGAGGGAGGCAGCTCAGTGTGGACTATCATATTATGGTACTATGTGCAAACTGCTAACAAGACCTCAAGCATCCAGCATGCCTGGGCAAAGGCACATTGTTTTAGTTGATGTCTTTTCTTGATCTGTAGCTTTACCGAAGGACGTAAACAGGAAACTTGTTCAATGTACTGTATATGGAAAACACTGATGGTACATTTCCTCTAATACTAAAACCAAAACTATATTTTAGCATTATATATAACATGGCTCAAGTCAGGAAAGATGAAAAAGTTACTGAGAATTACTGCATCAAGTGATCCATCTTGCTCAAAAATTAGGATTTCCTTGAATTCTGTGATTATTTTGACCAAAGATCAGTTCTTTTCACATTCTAATTTAATTAAAAAATACATCAATATATTAACTAGAACTGACTCCTTTCTGCTCTTCAAATAAAAAGCACTAATAAGCAAAAACGACAACTACAACAACGAGGAAAAAAAGAGCCAGCAGCAAAACAATCTACATATCATAAAAGTAGCAAGGAATGCATTATGAAAGAGTAACAGCCACAGGCAAATAACTGTAAAGGACTTTGAGGTCAAGAAGGACCCCATGTAAATAATTAGGACCTTGGGACAGCGGGTTTGGCAGAGGCGCTGCTCTCCACATGCTCTTAACAAATGGATCTCACAGGGAGGTATGTACGGCCAACGGGAGCATATGGGAGCTCCAATGAATACAGGCTCAGAACTGCAGAGGGAGTAAAAGTAAGCTCCACATTAGCACAAGCTCCTGGAAAAAAAAAAGTTTTATTTTGTGGAGAAAAAAATGGCTGCTTTGTCATCATGCATGAATGCAAACGCGTTCAAATCACATCATGCAACCTCTACATACAACAGAATTTACTTTTATTTGCAATGCAGACTGTTATGAAGTTGTACATTGGTGTTGACAGCAAGTCCAACCCAGCAAGCAATAAAATACTGTCTGAGGAGAGCTTTCTGGAGCTTGCTGTGATTTCTCAGTGTTTCTGCACAATAATGGGGGGGGGGGGGGGGCACACCAGCAGAAAGAGCAGCTCATCAGAAAAGTTCAAAATTCCCTCTGGGTCCATATTATAGAGTGACAGCCCTGCTAACTTTCTTACTTCCATTCAGTAACTTGCAACTCTAAGCATAGCTGAGACAGCTACTGCATCAATGGTTCAAGCAAGGCTGGAGAAAAGTCTAATGTGTGGCAAAAAGAAGGCTGGATGCTGACATAGTGACACCACCAAGGGATATAGGAAGTAAGAAAGACACAAAGATTAGCTGCTGGACCACTTTTTCTTTCAAACACAGGTTGCCACAAAGTTCTTACAGCTAATTGGGGCATAGAAACCATAGCTGTGGATGGTGCTTCTCCAGTCCCAGTAGTTTTGCGTGAAGTGTTTTCATTTGGGAATTCAATGTTAATTACACGCACTGCTCGTTGGGTCCCTCTGTTGTGTACTTTCTATTTGCTCTCTTTGTTTACTTGGTATTATAAGTAGTGAAGCGCTGGTTCAGGGGATTCTCAGGAGACTTCACCCACTCCTTCTTCAGCTGCTGCTTGAGTTGCGATAGCCGCATGTTAGGGTTTTCCTTTTTTAGGCGAGGCATGTGCAATTCTTCAAATGCAGCAAACGCAGCTTTCATTCGGCGTTCCGGATGTCGATCGGGCTCCTCCACTGTGCTGTACAACACAGGGAAAAAAAAAAAAAGATTAAGGATGGATTGGTACCCTATTAATGAGAAACAGGACAACAGGAAGAAAAGGACTAAGATTGGGGGGCTAACCAAACTATGAGAAAGAAGAATTAAATTATACAAATTCCCCACGTATCGTACTACAAATAATGGATTATTTTATTCCTTTTAAAAATGTCAATTTTCTACAAGAGACACAGGACCAACAGTACTTAACAGAAATGCCAAGAACCTACCCAAGTGCTGCAATAGCATCCTCAATAGTTCTAGCCTCAACTGTGCCTTCTTCTAGGACAATACGATTCACATTTTCTTCCAAAGGTTTCTCCAGGTGAGTCTTTTCTGCATCATGTAGAGAGCAAGAAAGAGCAGAACACTGAATAAATCAAATCTCAGGCCACAGAATACCTGTGTATGTTGTATAGTACAGTAATAAAAGGTGCACAATGATTTTAGATAGATGGTAAATGTTTATTTTTTGGTAATAACTAGAAAATGGATCACCTTTCTCCTTGACCTCCTGCTGCTGCTGCTGCTTCTGCTCATTGCGCAGTGTTTCCTCGATCTGCGCCCGGGTCACCTTGCCCCCCATAGGGTCTTTGGATGCTCTGCCCTTTAATTTAGCATTCTCCTCCTCAAGCAGCCGCTGGTTCTCCCTTTTTCGCTCCAGGGCCTCTAGGCGCTTCTTCTCCTTGTCATCCTGAGAGCAGCGATTGACAGGAAGATGATCTAAATTAACATTGTAAATCTGTGGATGGGGAAAGCTAGCATAAAGGAGAACAAAGAAGAAGCAGGCTTTACTGTTGAAAAATATAAAACATAACCAACTGAAAGCTTATTTTTCCCTAGAGTAGTTAGACAGCACCCTACAGCCATAATCACTTCTGAGTACATGAAAGGCCAACATTAATGGTAGGTTTGGGCCTAATTACAAAGACAAGACTATAACATTTTTGACCATAGAACATTATTGCTTACAGAATGTTCATGAAGATCCTGTAACATCGAAGAACACAAAGACAGTGAGAGCTCCACAGAGCTGTGATGGCTTACACTTTCTTTACATAGTCCATGCACGTGCACCCAAGGGACTGTGGGAGGACATGAGGCCACAGTAAAGCATTACCATGAAGATGAGATGAAAAGCAGATAAGGTACTTGCCTGAGAGGGCTGGAAATGACAACCGTTCTTACCTCTCACAGTATAATGCAACTAAACTGATGTCTGAATTAATTAAAACACTTTCAGTTTTAACTGAAAATATAAAGAGCAGTAAATTAGTTTGGTGGTAGTTAGAAATTCCATGTATGCTTATCTCCCATTTAAGACAAACTAAATATAGATGTATACAGGTGGTCCCCGACTTAACGATGGGGTTACATTCCAGTCGAAATTATTGTAAGTCGAAAATGCATTCAATACACCTAATACACACCTCTGCCTGACAGACTGGGAGATGGGGATCGCTACCGCTGCCCAGAATTGTGAGGGAGTTTCGTTCTGAATATCGCTTTCCCGAGGGGGTGGGGAATCAAAACTCAGAATTCGAAGTATGGTTTATACTGAATGTCTATCGTCAGCTCACTATCGTAAAGTCGAAAAAAATCATAAGTTGGACCTTTGTAAATTGGGGACCACCTGTATAAACACACACAGGCATTCATTCAGAAGTTTGGAATCAGCAAGACATTTTCATGTTTTTGACAGAAATTGTCACTTTTATGCACTGAAGTAGAATAAAATTGATCAGAAATGACAGTTGATACGTTGATAATGTCATAACATTTTCATTTCATGTCACTGTTCTCTGCATCAAAATTTTCCATTCAAAGAATCTTCCACTGTGCCAGCGAGTCCAATAAAGACAGTACTTCAGCTTCCTATTTCTTCAGAAAATAGGCTTCGCGCAACTTACAAGTATGCATTGGATCGTTGTCCTGCTGCATGATGAAATTTGCACCAATCAAGCACTGACCACAGTGGATGGCATGATGTAGTGAAAAAGCCGTAACCTTTCTGGTTCACTATTCTTTTCACTCTGTGTAAATCTCACACCTTACCAGCACCAATGTAGCCCCATCTCATTACACTTCCTCCACCATGCCTGACAGAATGAACGAGCACTCCTCCAGCATTCTTTCATTTGTTCCACGTTTCACGTATGTTCTCACCCTTGATCCAAACATCTCAAATTTAGACTTATCCGTCTATAATGCTCTCTTTCGCAATCATCCACCATCCAGTTTGTGTTCTTTTGCCCATGTTTTTTTATTTGCCAGTTTCTGATATGGCTTTTTCTTTGAAAGCCTGCCTCTAAGGCCAGCATCCCAGAGTTGTCTTTTCACTGTTGCAAATGACACTGGTATTTGGTGTGTACTATTTAGGGAAGCAGCTAACTGAGGTGCCTGCAGGTGCAAGGCGTCCGTTTCAAACTACAGACTTTGATGTACTTATCCTCTTATGTAGTTTTGCATCTGGGTCTTCCATTTCTTCTTCTATCCTAGTTAGATCCAGTTTCCCCTCTTCTCTCAAGAGAACAATAGACACCTTTGTTTGAAATCTTCGGTTTCATGGTCATCTGATGCATTAAGCAGTAATAACCATTCATAACATTACTAATGATGTCTTGGCTGTATTTTCAATCAATTTAATGGTAAATTTTAAAAAAGTATCAATTCTTTCAAAAACAAGAAAATGTCTGGGAGATTCCAAACTTTTGAATGCTAGTATATATACACAGTGCTGCTTGAAAGTATGTGAAGCCCATGTGTCCTTTCGTTCTATCATGACATTTCTTTAATCAAGAGTCTTTCTCATCTGACAATAGGTGTAGTGACCAATTACATGTCGGTTTAGAGGGGTGACGAGTGTACTAGAAAAACGGAGGTAGTGCAGGTGTAAACATAAGTGAACCCTGAGTTGCATTGGTTAAACTAAGGAGGTAAGTATAATAAGATATGTAAATCATAATTACTTATTTTATAATTTAGATTTTATAAGTTTAATACAAGAATAATGTTAATCTTTATAGGATTTAAATGTTGTCAAGCAGTACAGTGTATATATATATATATATATTATATATATATATGTGCGTGTGTAGTTTGCCTCCAGCACTCCATTCCTGAAAAGCTAATTCTCACTGTTTTCAGAACAACAGGTGTGCAACAGGATGAGAAAAACACTGAAGAAGCTAATACAGAGGTCAACGTGACACTGAACTAATTCAAACTGATAAGACACCTGCCCTCCCCCAGTGGCACTTGGATCTAGACAACATTGTCTTGTCATTGATGTCTCCCTCCCTTTTCCACAGGAGGGGAGGTGGGAGAGGAGGGATCATCATGAAGGGCAAGAAGTACTGGCAAACGCATTAACTGATAACATGAATCCAAGACATGGCTGCCCTGCAGAAGGTGAGTCGCTTGTCATCTGTGATGCAGACCCATGTCTTATATGGAATCATCATTTACTATTGATGAGCAAGGCTAGACTGGGTCATGGCGCAGAGTAAAATAGGAGGCCGGGTATGGAGGGCAATTCACCATTTCACTACGGTCACCTAACAAGCTGGCCTGGTGAAAGCATTGCCATATGTCCCCACAGTAACACCCCAGTCTCAATTATGCATGGCAGCAAGAGCGAAGCCATCCATCCACACAAGATAAATTTGGAGGAGGACAATGGATAAGGAAATGGCCAAAAAAAAAAAAAAGGTGATGGAGTATACTTGAGAATCGAGGGATTAAAAGGCAATGAAGACAAACTTATAGAGGCTACAGTAAGATTTTCTGCAACCTGTTTACACAAACCAGCTGCATTGAGGTTTAAGGCAGGGGGCTCTATCAATAATCAATATAAAACACTTGCTTAAACAAGAATTTTATACAATTACATTTATCCATTTGGCTGACACTTTTCTCCAAAGCAATTTACAGTGTTAATCTACTTACAGTTATTTACCAATTCACACAGCCAGGTAATTTTACTGGAGGAATTTAGGGTAAGTATCTTGCTCAAGGATACTAGAGCTGGCAGTGAGATTTGACCCTGGGACCTCTGGGTCTAAAGGCAGCAGCTCTAACCACTACACTACCGACTGAACACTTACAGGCCAAGTTAAATGCTTGTTCATTTTGCTAATCTTTAACCCCAACACTTACAAATTTAAGTCAAGAACAAGTCAAACATAAGGCAGAAAAAAGAATCCACAAATGTGGATCCAAATAATGAGATACAATGCATATCTCCTCTTTATATGAAGCAACACGGAGTGGAATCCATGAAACACACAAGTGTCCCGGGGGGGTTGGTGAAAGATGGGCTCTACCTAGATACAGCTGTCAGTTTCTGCAAGCACACATCCTGTGACCAAGAAGCCATCTGTTTTGAGAAACCTGTAGAGGGTGACGTAGACTGGCAGCAGAGGCCTTCCCTGGCATCGCACCCAAATCCTGTCCTGGGCAGACACAAGCTCAGCTGAGACCACATGTCCACTGCAATCAGTGTGAGCAAGACAGAGCAGTCACAGGAACTCCCAACAACACATCTTTGAGTGTCATCAGAAGAAGCACTGAGCTGGTCTTGAGTCCACCCAAATCTGTATACAGCCTACAAGTATAACAAATAGTGTAGTAGTTAAAAACACAAGCTTGTCAGTGGAGAACACACACACACACACACACACACACACACACACACACACACACACACACACACACTTTCAGAACCGCTTGTCCCATATGGGGTCACGGGGAACCGGAGCCTACCCGGTAACACAGGGCGTAAGGCCGGAGGGGGAGGGGATACACCCAGGACGGGACGCCAGTCCGTCGCAAGGCACCCCAAGCGGGACTCGAACCCCAGACCCGCTAGAGAGCAGGACCCGGTTCAACCCGTCAGTGGAACAGTTCCCCTTAATATTCCAGGTAAAGACAAACGGTGGAAGCACTTCAACATGGTGACAGACAACAGCATCAAGGTATACAGCTCACCAAGTACAGTACAGTCAGTCAACAGAACCCAGAGTCATATTTACCACACAAGTAGTTTATATTTCCTTGGGGGAAAAACCATTTGGAGAAATTAACTGGTGTATAGTAGTGGAGGTTGACAAATAACAATATATAAGGAAATATATGGGCTTTGTAAACTTTTTTGCATCTTGCAAATTCACAGTATGTTCTGGACTCATTTTCTGCTGCAGACCCCCTAAAGGGGAATGGACCTGTTATCTGCCAACCGTATTGGGCCTTAAAACTAAGAATGTCACTAGGTCCAAACTGCTGTAAAACCATAAAACCAAGGGAGGAGAACATCTGACCTGTGTCAGAAATGTTCAAATCAACTAACAAGTGGCTTAAA
Organism: Scleropages formosus; assembly: GCF_900964775.1. NCBI lineage: Eukaryota > Metazoa > Chordata > Actinopteri > Osteoglossiformes > Osteoglossidae > Scleropages > Scleropages formosus. Next base: position 5,773,433 of record NC_041814.1, read on the forward strand.
TCAACCAATCATGTAATACCTAATCAGTATATAATCTCTTGCATGTGGGAAGAGGGTCAGAGTAGCGCTCAGAATCTCAAGACCTGATCCCCAATACATTCCTTGTTACTGCAGTGGCAATGTGATCAATTTGAGGCAGGTAAGCTGAGTAAATTCTTCATCTTCTGTAACTTAAAATCCAGGATAATGTTTCACTTCTTTCACACCACAATCACTGTGCTGTTCCCAAGCACAGTCCCTAACATGAGGATAAAATTCAGCAAAACAGGATATCAACAACAATTCAGCTATGTAGAGAAGTAACATTATCAAACTGCATGAACAAACACTAAATCAAACAGAACAATGCAAGTCCTTTCAACTGGTGAAACTTTCAAACTGCAGCCCTCAGAAATACCAGCAATGGCAGTAAACACCAGTTTACAGTAAGGCAATATCACAAGTACACACTTAAGCAAACTAAAATACACTGACCTCAAAAGCAAATAAGCTGCCATCTACCAACCAAAGTATTAACTCATAATATTACCTGAAAAATATATCACCACAAATCTGACAAACTTTAAAATCAATTTAACAGCCCTACAATTAAATGCCAGTGATGTAACATAAATGCTGTACTGGCTGCACACAGGAAACTCCCCCAAAGTAGCTAGTGCAGTCTGTTAAAACCAAGCAGGTCTACCACTGCCATCCAGTGCTTACTGCCTTTTACTGCTGGACCCACTATGAGGAAACCCCACAATCCACTTCACCACCTTTTATCCACCTAATGAGAAAGTCCTGAAAGGAAAGCATTGGTTTTATGCTACATAACGCTACAGTTTTGATTAATAAAAATAAAAACAAGTACAAATGAAATGTAAAGTCAACAACCAAAAACGTTCAAAATTTATTATACAGACAATATTAAACCGCACACTTAGCAGGAATATTGAATTCACTACACTTATCTTCTGACAAATTCTCTGTGGTAACAGCAATATAACCTGTAAAACTGGAGAACTAAGAATTTCCTGCAATATCTCCCTATAAACGCCTGCAAAATCTAAAGCTGCTAGGGGGCACAATTTCATTCAGATTAAAATGAAGCTTTCTTTTGGGATCGATCAGGAATTTTAAACAATGTAACAACAAGCAATACTTCACATGCATTTGAGTTACAATAAAACTGCCCAGACAAACTTTTAAAATTCTTTTACTACTGTAAATCATGTCTCTGGGAAAGACAAGAATTTCTGCCATTAATGAACAACTGGATCAAATTAGAATATTACAAGTGACAGTAAACTAGATTTAAAAATAGCACTCCTTTGTACATCTGTAAAATTTGTTTCAAATTTTAGAAGAGGGCAAGTAGACTTTTTTAAAATGGTCAAGAAAAGCACTATTTATAAAACTTCATTGCTGAAGCCTCACAACACTGAGCACATTAATAAAAAATAAGTGTAGACAACTCTGCATGCATTAAATATACTTGCTTGACAAAGCTTTGCAGTATAAATTTATTAGTTGCTCACATCTTTTAGAGGTTGTCTACATTAAACATTGAGGAAAGCACTATTTCATCAACAATATAAAAAGTAACAACGCCATTTACTCAGCAAGAGGTATAGTCCACAATGAACAGGGTTCATGACCAAAAGATAATTTAATACTTCTGATAAATCAGGTTTTCCAACCAACCACAAATTTAGTAAACAGACCACCATTTAATCTGCTTTCATACATAAATTGTGGAAGCACTGAATGGTAGGCTTATACAGTGGCACAGCAACTTGACAGGCATTTAAAATTGCAATAGTACTCAATGAAATGATACACAGGCCTGCTTGAATATTGGAGGGTCAGGCCCCCTGTATTCTTGTTATCCTTCTGGACCTGTCTGCAATATACTGTATGAATTTAGTTGTTCTAATTAAGTTACATTACGACTAGTTAAGCCTACTGCAGTCATCCCCCAAGATACAACCAAGCAAAAATTAAAATTTACAGAAAACATTTAATACCACTTTTCTATTTACATAAAAAATTTCTCACAAGAACAAAAGAGCACTGGGGTTACAGTAGCGACTACATATTGGGGTGGCATAGTAGTTTGAGCTACTGCCTCTGGATCCAAAGGTCACAGGTTCGGTTTCTCATTCCCACCTTCAGCAAGGTACTTACCCTAAATTTCTCCAGAAAAAAAAGAAAAATTACCCAGCTGTATAAATGAGTAAATAATTGTAAGTACCTTAACACTATAAGTCTCTTTGGAGATAAGCTAACTGAATAAATGTAAATATTGAAAAATAGGCTATCTGACCATTAAAAGGTTCCTTTATGCTCATGGTGAAGCATGTACTTCTCCATAGTAAACTTGCCCAGCTCACTGCCTCCACCTGTCAGTGGATCACTAGCTTGCTGACAAACAGGAGGCAGCAGGTGAGACTGGGGTGGTTCACATCCAACTTCTGCACAATCAGCACTGGTGCTCCCCAGGGATATGTGCTCTCCCTACTGCTCTTCTCCCTCTACAGCAACCACTGCACTTTAAGGGACCCCCCGGTCAAGCTCCTTTAATATGCAGACGACACATCCCTAAGGACTCATCAGAAATGGTGATGAGTCTGCATATAGACGGGAGGTGGAACACCGGGTCCTCTGATGCAGTCAGAATAATGTGGAGCCAAATACACTGAAAACAGAGGAGATGACAATGGATTTCAGGAGGACCCCCCCCCCAATACTGTCCCCCTCTTCATTTTTATCAATGCTGTATCAGTGGTTAGTTCATGGTAAGTTCCTAGGGTCTACAATTTCTCGGGACCTAAAGTGGAAAACCAACATGGCGTCCATCATAAAAAAGGCCCAGCAGAGGATGCACTTCCTGTACCAGCTGAGGAAGCTCAACCTGCCACAGGAGTTGTTGATCCAGTTCTACACAGCAGCCACTGAGTCTGTACTCAGCTCCTCCATCACAGTCTGGTTTGGATCAGCAACCAAACAAGAAAAGAACAGGCGATACCAGGTCAGGTCTGCAGAAAAGGTCACTGGTTCCAGACTGGCCTGCCTCCAGGACCTATACTCCTCCAGAATCAGGAGACAAGCAGGAAAAATCGTGACAGACCCCTCTCCCTCGGGCCACAGCTTTTTTGAACTTCTCCCATCCGGCAGGTGCTACAGATCACTGTCCATCAAAACAACCAGATACAAACACAGTTTCTTTCCCCATGCTCTTACATACTTTCTCCCTCTTACTCATTCCCACCCTCATTATTTATTCATCCATCGTTATTTTTTCCTATTCTCCAGAACTGTCAGATGTTATATGTATATGTAATTTTTTTTCTTGGTCTAATCGGATTCTGATGTGCATCACAGTGTCCAGGCAGTCCTCTTTGCAGTTACACTGTGGGCACATGTTTGGTCAGCTTCTCTATACTTGCTTACTCGCTTTTTTGTCATAATAAAGTAGAAATGCACAAAAACACTCTCACACATACATAAGTCATCAGTTCACCTTAAAGATGTTTTCGGGAGGAAACCTCTGCAAATGGGGAGAACATTTAAACTCCTCACAGACTTAGTGGCTGTGGTGTCCGAAAAGGAAGGTACACCGTTCTTTGGAGGTTTCCCTGAAACAAAGCACTGGAACACTTGAAGTGTGCAAACAAAGAGTTTATTAAGAACAGTAGCTCGCGTCACAAACTCACTTCACACCGCGGAACCTCATCTGCGCTCGCGCGAAAAAACCCCCGTTATATATAGTGCCCCCAATAACGGTTCCCGCTTCTTTTAGGAACTAACCAATAACAATTATCCTTTGTCAACTTACACCCTACAGGCCGGCAGGAACCTTTCTTTTACCAAACTCTCAAGGATTCGTTCTTGGTGTAAAACACCACAGTGGTGATTAATGTAACGCTGAATTGCACAGCCCAAGCAATGGGAGACACCACGTCAATTTGGACAGCATTTTCTTACATTTGTTACATTCTTACGTCTATACTGCTTTGTTCTTTGTATGAAACATTGAATAAACACATAAACACTGAATATCCTATATATACACACTGCTTGGCCAAAAATCACTAATATTTTGTCGGACCGCCTTTTGCTTTGAGCGAGCATTCACCGTGGCATCGTTTCGATAAGCTGATGCAATGTCACACTTATTTCCATCCAGAGTTGCATTAATTTCTCGCCAAGATCTTGTATTGATGATGGGAAAGTCGGACCGCTGCGTAAAGTCTTCTCCAGCACATCCCAAAGATTCTCAATGGGGTTAAGGTCTGGACTCTGTGGTGGCCAATCCACGTGTGAAAATGATGTCTCATGCTCCCTGAGCCACTCTTTCACAATTTGAGCCCGATGAATCCTAGCATTGTCATCTTGAAATATGCCTGTGCCATCAGGCAAGAAAAAAAAAATCCATTGATGGAAAAACCTGGTCATTCAGCATATTCAAGTAGTCAGCTGACCTCATTTTTTGAGCAAATAACATTGCTGAACCTAGACCTGACCAACTAGAGCAACCCCAGATCACAACACTGCCCCCACAGGCTTGTACGGTAGGCACTATGCATGATGGGTGTATCACTTCATCCACCTCTCTTCTTACCCATATGCACCCATCACTCTGGAACAAGGTAAATCTGGACTCATCAGACCACATGACCTTTTTGCATTGCTCCAGAGTCCAATCTTTATACTCCCTAGCAAGTTGTAGCCTTTTTTTTTTCCCCCAATTAGCCTCACTGATAAGTGATTTTCTTAAGGTTACACAGCTGTTGAGTCCCCATCCCTTGAGTTCTCTTCGCATTGCGCGTGTGGAAATGCTCTTACTTTCACTACTAAACATAGCTGTGAGTTCTACGGTTGTTTTTTTTACGATTTGATTTTACCAAACGTTTAAGTGATCTCCGATCACGATCATTCAAAATTTTTTTCCCCCAACCACATTTCTTCCTCAAAGATGATGGTTCACCACTATCTTTCCAGGTTTTAATAATGCATTGGACAGTTCTTAACCCAATTTTTAGTAGTTTCAGCAATCTCCTTAGTTGTTTTCTTTGCTTGATACAGGCCAATAATTTGACCCTTCTGAAACAGAATAACATCTTTTCCATGAGCACAGGACCAACATGGTTGTTTAATAAGAAGCTACTCACTGCATCAGTTAGGGTTAAATAACTTGTTGCCAGCTGAAGCATATTAAATCACTGCAGTAATTATCCAATGGAAGGCTCTTACCTATTTGCTTAGTTAAATCCAGGTGGTGACTTTTTTTCTGGCCAGGCAGTGTATATATATGTATGTATATACACACGCATGCACGCACAACTAAGGTTAATTACGGAAGTAACTATTCGTTTTAATTGGATTTGGTGATATTTTATCATAAATTGCTGTCACTTTTGAGGGCTCAGGAATACATAACTTTTTGAAACAAAGCTAATTATGTTTTGACAATTATGAAAGTTCACGTTACGAAGAGTTTCACTGAAACTCATTAAAATCTTCCCCTGCCTAACAAAGGAATTCTCTTTAAATGAATTATTTCTCTTTAATTTATAATTAGGCTTTTATGCACCGAATATCAGCAATATGTCTAAAGTGTAGAAATGGGTAATGGATACATTTTTAGACAATCAAATTTTTTTTTTAAAATACTGATTTTCTGACATTACCCATTTTACACCTTCATTTAATAGAACCTAAGATGTGAGTACCAAGAAAAGTACTGCACTTTCAAGGGTTGTACCTGTATGACTATGGTCTCCATTTTTTTCACTATTTTATATTTGGACACTGTGATTATTGCTCCAATATTACCTTTGTACTTGTATTTAACTCTAGAATATTACTGAGGTTTTAGGTTTGCCATCTGTCATGACATTTATTCCTGTATCACAAAGACCTTTACACCCCGAAGGCACACTGTAAGTTCATATACTAATTACACATACTTACAATTTTCTACATGATTTAGATCCAATTTATTTTAACCTTTTAATTTTTTTGGTTTAATTATTATTGATTTTCACTATCATTACACTTTACCATTTTCCCTATTACCCAAGATTTCTCAATTGCATTCTGGCAGTGTTGAGACTGTACAGGCCAATAAGCATTTCACTAACTGTGGAATAGATACCACATCTTGGCCATATAATGTACAAAATGATTTTAAAATATTATAGACTACATTTAAATTTATTCATTTAGCTGACACTTTCCTGGGGAGTGTTACTGGAGCAATTTAGGGTAAGTACCTTGCTCAAGGGTACTACAGTCAGCGGTGGGGATGCAAACTGCAACCTTTGACCCCAGAGGCAGTAGCTCTAACCACTATGCTACCAGCTTTCCCCAGACACTATACCCAGTGCCCAAGCATTGGCTAATGTGTCACTTCTATATTTATTTGTATATAATTCCACTGGGCACTGACTAATACTCACATACTGGGGCTCCCAACACAGGACACGTGACCTAAACACATCAGTGAGAGCGCGGATGTCCGCTGACCTTGCGCTGCTCCTTCTTCAGCACGTGCTTGTCGTTGTCTTGCCACAGCGCGTCCTCAAGCTCCTGCTGCTTGCGCGCTTCCGCCGCCGCCTTCGCCTCCGCCTTGCGCGCGCGCGCCGTGGCCGACTTGGAGTTCTCGCCCTGAAACTTCTTGGGCATCGCGCTCCGAGGCTGGAAGGCAGTACAGAATTCCCCTTTCTTTCAGTCGTTGGGTTACTTAATAAAGACGTTTTGAAAAACTCGTATGTTTTCCTCTGGCGTTCACTCTGTGACACCGCAAACTAAGCTACTTTGCCGAGGACTGACAGCGGGACAAAAAAACAGTCTACAAGAATTAACCAAAATCGAAACACGACATAAGTAACACAAGGTGAAATGTAACGTTCCTCTGTGGTAATGCCAACTCAGATGTTTTAAAATTGATCGTTCGTTGTCAGCCGTGCCCAACTTACACTCTGACTAAGTCCATATACATACCATGATCCCACACACGCCAGTCTGTTTCTTGCACACTCTGCTATATAGTACTGTACCGTACGATAATGTAATCATAAAGACACTAGTAGTGCTCACCAAAGTTATGTAAACAAGTCGTTTTTGGTTTTGACAACAAATTAAATATTGCGCTTCATTACGAGACAGTTCTGTTACCTTCTCATAGTCCTGGTACTCAGTAAGAAGACCTAAATTAAAAGAGACTTATTTCCAGCAAAACAAGATGAGAATGTCAAGCAAAAGGAAATCCCTGGTTGACGAGCTCGGATGTCGAGCCTGCCACATACTACTACCATTCTCCAAAACGCAAACAGATACAGACAATGAAAACTCAATCATAATTATATACTATTTAACAAATTTCTAATTTGAACGGGCACAAAAACTGATCTGATCGTAATTTATTACCTTTCGAAGCTAGCTGGTTGCCAGTTTCTAAGCGGGTAACACTAGTTACATTAAACAGTAGTCTACACACGTGCCTGAAAATATTGCAACTTCCTTAATCAGCCGATGTGCAACTGAAAATTCAACAAAAATAAAAATTTTTCCAAACGAAAGTTAAGTAATTATGTATTACGACAACAGCTTGTTTAAGGCAATGTTTTTAAGAGGTCCTCGTTCACCACCGCGCTTTTTAATGACGTAGGCAGTTACCCAGATGGCAGCAGGCATCCAACGAGGTGCTTTTGAGAGCCACGTATAGACTTCTGCTTTGTTTCTAAGGCATTAGATAAAAATAGCATCACAGTTAATATTTTAACAACACCGCTGATTGACCACAAAGCTGTCTTTATTAGTGTCAACTTTTTTGCTGGAACATCTTTCAGTAGAGGGGCTTCTTACTGGAAGTTGAAGAGCCCCCTACTTAAATCTGTAAAGTCAAAGCTGAAGAGGCTGTTCACTTATTAATACTGGGCTAAGGCCCAGAAAGATGGTTTATTTTATTAACTATCTATTAGTTTACTTGCAACTGGGAGCTATTAAAGTTTGAAATTGGGAAATATTTAAGACGGCAGCTCTCTAGCCAAATCTAGAGGTGTTTTGGAGGAGGAGGTTATTTCAGAGATCACTACCCTTTCCAGTTTACCACCAGGGAGTTTATCAGAAGAGGAGAGGTTAACTGAGCTACAGAACAAATTGGATGGCATGTACAGCGCGAGAGCAGAGCGAGCTTTCATAAGGTCTCGACAGAAGTGGCTGGAGCATGGGGAGCAAATGTCTGCATATTTCTTCAAGCTTGAGGAGTCATGAGCTAAATGTCATTATGTTTTCCAGTTGAACGTTGAGGGAAGCATTACCAATAGCCCAGAGGAAATTTCCAACTTTTGTTATAGCTATTACTCCACACTGTAAGTTTAATGGTGATGACATGGCGACCTTCTCTAAGTATCTCAGCACCCTGAGATACTGCATTAGTAAAGATGAAGCACTAATGTGTGACTCTCCAATTACTGTAGAGCAAATTATGGATGCTACTAAATGCCTTAAAAATAATAAGTCATCGGGCAATGATGGGATCACTGTTGAATTTTATAAGCGCTTTTCTGAGTTAATTGTGCCCTTTTTGTTTGAAGTTTATTCAGAAAGCATTGTCTGAACTACTTTTCAGACTAGTATGATGCAAGGCGTACTCTGTTTAATTCCTAAGCCTAAGAAAGACTTGCTCTTCATTGACAATTGAAGACCATTTAGTTTACTTAACAATGATTATAAAATTTTTACCATCGTGTTTCCCAGAAGATTTAAACGAGTGTTGGATTCAGTTATTGAGGAAACTCAATAGTAACAGGCATATTTTCAGTAATATAAGATTGGTCCTAGACCTCATTGATTATTCTGATTTTGTTGTGGATGATAGCTTGATACTGTTGTGCACCCCTTTATTTTTTACTCTTCACAAAATTTTGGATTCAGGAGTTACTTCTGTAGTGCAATGAAAACACTATGCAAATGGTAACAGCTCTGCAAAGTTAAGTCATGGCACCTCCCGAAGGTTCTCTCTCAAAAGAGGTATTTGGCAGGGTTGCCCAGTTTGTGTGTACTGAATACTCTATATCTGGAAGTCAGTGGTTATTAACTCATAAGAATGTGGCCTTGATTTCTTAAACTTTTCTCCCTTGAATTTGACTCTTAAAATTAACTGGATTCCACTGATGTATGGATGAGTGAACCATTGTAAGTAGTGTATCTAGAGTGTAAGTCACCTTGGTGAATAAGGTGTTTGGACTAATAACACTACATAGAGTTCATTGGAAGTTGCTTTGGACAAAAGTGTCTGCTAAATAAATACATCTATTTGTGTCATATTTTAAGTTTTCTGTCACAAAGAAAGAGTTTGGCCTGGTAATGGAGGCTATTCCTAATGGCTCTGTGACTCTACTTAAAGAGGTTTCTTACCCTTCTGTTGCCTCTGTAGTGAATCCTTGTGGAAGACTCTATTTCTCACGGAAATAACAACAGCTGTTCATTCTTTGTTTCCGAATGAAGTTGCATCCTTATCTTATGTCACTGCTTACCGGAATACCTTTGTTAACAATTTCCCATGTAGGAAAGTTTGGCTGCTGACTCACAAATACTTCATAACAAGCAAGGTTAAGTAAATCTCTTATGATTATACACAAATTCTACCCTATAAAGCATTTCCTTAGAAAATTCAAGGATGAGATAGATGTTGATTGTTCTTTTTGTAACCTGCACCCAGAGACTGTGCCTCACATCTTCTGGCACTGTCATTATACCAGAAAGCTATGGAGAGATGTCTTTATTATTGATAAACTGTGTAAGGATTTTGCTTTGCAGTATCAAAATATACTGTTTGGCTTCATACATTTTCATAGAAGTACAGTGGAACAGGCAAGTATGGTTCATTTATTGATCATTTTAGCCAGTATCATATACACATGTCCAAATTTGCGAATAAAAATGTGTATTTTCTGTTTTTCTTAAAGAATTTAAGCAGTACATAAACACTATTGAGAAGTGTAATAATAAGAAGGCCATTAAGACTGTTCATTTAACAATTAACATTTTTATGGTGTTGATGTAATGTCTCTGGTTATTGGAGTCTTTTGTAATTTTTGTGTATTTATTTTTAATTTATTTCCTTTTTTTATTTTGTTTCTTTCCCTCTGACTAGGTTCAGTTGTTCTGGAATAATGTTCTTGTATTGTGAGTGTTTGAATTGCTTAATAATTTTTAAAAAAGAGATGCTGTCAACACTTTCCAGCATTTTCTGTTCAGACTGTTTCTTTTTTGAACAACTGTATTATTGTTATAAATACTAAATACCTTTCCAGACTGCTTTGCAAAGAACATTTTAATTACATTACATCCGCACCAGCGCCTGTTTCATAGACATTTAACTCCTGAAAAAATACTATTCATACTCATTGGTATGATTTCCTGTTTCAGATATTTTTTTTTTTAAATAAGCCTGGCACTAGTTTTAAAGAAGTTTATCTGTTTTACTATCCTACTTAATCCCATTGATATCTCATTGTTTAGTTCTTGAGAAAGCTGTTTAAATGTAAAGGAAGTATGTTTATCTGCAAGTCCACCCTAAAGTTTATTTACAGCCTCTTCTGAGGACTGATGTAAGTGAGAAGGCCCAGGAATGGATGTCTCTATTCTGATGTCACAATGGCAATTAGTGGGATGAAATGTACATGTAAGCTGAAATTAAAATATTAGTTTTATTACTAAAAGTTATTCACTCATAAAATCAGCAATAAACTATTAATGAATTAAGTCACGTAGGCTTCCACAGCCGTTGTCGTTAGACTGGAATATAGCGTTTTCCAGAGTGGACCACGTTGTCATAGAAACTAATTCCAACATTTCATTTCCTCTATTGGAAACATCCTCAGGGTTCTGCATCGTAAACCGTTAGACATCTTCACAGATCATTGATGTAGTCTAGTAAGTTGATTGAGGAGTTTATGTATTTATAGCAGTCGGTGGGCAGGGCTGTAGTCAGCAGGGGGTACAACTGGATAGTGTATCTGGTGGAGGGCAGGGTCATAGGCAGTAAGGGGTCCTATTGTGAACACGAAATCACCTTTATGACAACTTGAAACCATCTTCTTTGTTGAAGTCATCTGGATGCTTTTCTATCTCTATGGCTTCTCTAACCAATCTGCTTCTGTAGTTAGAGACTGATGCCAGTACCCTTGTTTGCTCAAAGTTTACTAGGTGACCAGTCTCTAGTGAGTGCTGCGCTACTGCAGACTTGACATCATTGTTTTCAGTTACACTGATGTGTTCCTGTAGGCAGGTGGAGATGAGTTGTCCCGTTTGTCCTACATAGATTTTGCTGCAGCTGCACAGAATCTCATAGACTGGTTTCACACACACACACACACACACACACACACACACACACACACACACACACACACACACACACACACACACACACACACACACACACACACACACACATTTTCAGAACCACTTGTCCTATACAGGGTCACGGGGAACCGGAGCCTACCCAGTAACACAGGGCATAAGGCCGGAGGGGGAGGGGACACACCCAGGACGGGACGCCAGTCCATCGCAAGGCACCCCAAGCAGGGCTCGAACCCCAGACCCACCGGAGAGCAGGACTGCGGTCCAACCCACTGCGCCACCGCACCCCCAGACTGGTTTCAAGTTGTCACAAACATGGACTCCACTAATCTCATCTATCTCCATCAGATACACCATGGACCATTCATCAGACCAACCCAAAGCTGAACAGCCAATAGATGAACAAGCCCCGGCTGGTACAGCCCCTCAAGGGAATCTAGACGCTGGCAATAGGACCCCTTACTACCTACGTCCCCGCCCTCCACCAGATATACGATCCAATTGTACCCCCCGCTGACTACAGTACTGCCCACCGACTACTACATGTATACATACCCGAACTCCTCAATCAACTTACTAGACTACATCAATGATCCATGAAGACAATGTCTAGCGGTTTACGATGCAGAACCCTGAGGATGTTTCCAACATACGAAATGAAACGTTGGGATTAGTTTCTATGACAACGCGGTCCACTCCAGAAGACGCTATATTCAAGTCTATTAATGAATTAGTTGATTTACTGCATGAGGAGTTAATGGAAATGGAACTGTAGTTGGCCCCCAGTACAATAAAAACCATCAGAACAGCTTATGAAAATACAGTTGCTTCCCAACTTAAAATTAATTAGGACCAAGATTTGGTTTGTTAATCAAAAAAAAGTTTTAGAAATTTAAAAACTTATGTAAGTTTTCTGTGATCTACATTGTGGTGCAGACATTAATTATACATTAACTCAGAGAAGGAGGAAGGTGGGTAGAGGTATTACAAGGAGTTGGAGGATAACAGATAGGCAGTGCTTCAGAAGAGGGCTCAAAACAGGTAGATGTAGAAGGTGTAAAATCATTTACAGCTTATTTGCCTTCTGTTTGCTTTTTTCCACCTTGCACCACTTTTTTGAAAACCTTATCAGGTGATCTTATCAAGTGCAGTCGTCATGGTCTAAAATTGTCATTTTGGTATACCTTTAAGTATTGGGCATGTTCCTGCTTCCATCCAAGGCAGCGATTACTGTTCATAATTGCTACCTATTGGCACACTGGGTAAAGTTTTTAATGCTCAATTTCAATTGGTATTCTGGCCTTCTTTTTCTGCAAAAACAAATACTAAATACTTCTCACAAAAGTCTGTATCAGTGAAAAGTTTGTTACTCAAAATTTCTTCAGTTGGGGAGAAACTCTACCCTTCTTTCATAGAGTAGGATAATGATGTAGTACAAAGGCATTTTTCCTCATTACAAGGTGATTTCATGTCCACAACAGGTATTTTATTTTGTACAAAGGCTTGTATGAGATGCTTGTATCAAACATTTTGGAACTGATACCCCTTGGTGTGTCAGACCCAAAAAGTTTTTGTTCCTCAGCGGTGTCACAACTGAATTAGCAGATTCATTCCAACTAAAAGTACAATTTCTGATGTTATTATTAGTACTATTACTATCAATAATAATAAGAAAAAAATCTGGAGTTTTTCACCAAAGTGACTTATACAGCTACTTACAGTTATTAATAATATAACAAATATTTAATATTTTAAAAAATATATAAAAATATATAATTATTAATTTCTACAGGAGCAATGCTGGGTTATTACCTTGATTAAGGATACTACAGCAGGAAGTAGGATTCAAACCTGGGTCTTTTGACTGCAAGATGATGGCTCTAACCATCATAAATATGTAACTGTTATTTAAATAATATAAACTGCTTAAATAAAAGGAATGTTGTTACAGTAGTGTAAATGAAGCCTTAATGTAGTGATCAAATTAATATTAACACTAAACATTTGCTATTAATACTATGCAGCACTTCCAGCAGCATAATGTTTGCATGTTTTGTAGAGTGAAAGACAAAGGCTGTGATCTTGTGATCTTTATTTTACATCAAAAACATCTGTACACCAAATTAACAAAATGTCCCTTTGCAGGATGTACCCTGTCTCATATGTTGTCCTCTCTGACTCTATATTCCTCCCTCTCCCTGAAGTGCAAAGACAGTCACTGATAACAAAGAATGAAAAAAATAACTTAGAAAGAAAACAGACGTTAACCATTCCTCTCTCATTCACTTTCATTAACCACATGTCCCAGAGCCTATTCCAGAATCACCAGGCAAGTGGCTGTGGGAATTATGTTTTAGACAGGATACCACACTGCACACACACTGTCCGAAACCTCTTGTCCCAAGCAGAAGGATGGACGGGACGCCAGCCCATCACAAGGCACGTCAAGTGAGACTAGAAGAACACCCCAGACCCGCCAGAGAGCGGGACCTGCCCAAATCTGCTGAACCCCGCCCCCTCACACACACACACACACGTCTCGGACTGTGGGAGGAGACCCACGCGCGAACTGTATGAACTGGACTGGTACCCAGCAAATTAACACAAACTATTTATTTCCTGCAGTTTATCTATCTTAACAGACACTGCAATGCCTTTACTTTGGCAATTTCAATAATTTTAGGTAATTTCGCGATCGATTGTTCGTTCGTTCTAGAAGTAACGTTGGCTCAGCCATTGGTACTCGACTCCTTCGTGAATTGGTCGCTCGTCACTTTTAATGTATGTCACCTGACTAGTTCCCGGAAGGAACGTGTGATGTGATGTACTGTCAGCAAGGGACCGTGCTCGTGACGCCCCAGTGAGCATGATCATGGAGTCCATCTGTGGGGAAGGTAGCGAAGTTGTCCAGTGTGCACACACTGAAAGCCAGTCGTGTTACAACGTGACCCACACCAGCACTAAGCGGAATAAAGAACTGGAGAACGTAGCACTGCAAAGTAGCTTGAACTGCCTTCGCACGGAGCTGCAAACGGTGGCGGTTTCCGAGACCAAAGGAGGCCGGGAGACCGAGGTCGAGGAGGACGCAGGACCGGGGGTCTTCTTCCAGCCCGAGCCCGGTGCTCCACCACACGCAGTCAGGCCTCAAGCAGAGTCTGACACATTCACGGGAGAGACAAAGATCCACGCAGAGGAAAGGACCCTGACAGACCACCTCAACAAGCGTCTCCTGTGCTCTTTTCTGGAGAAGCTCAATGAAAGGGAGTCTGCTCCGGGTGTCCACCGCGGTGTTGACCACGCTGCTGACGGAGAAGGAGACTCGAATCGCGCAGTGGACGAATGGTGAACGTCGCTGGGGCCGAGCGGGCGAAGTGTAACACAAAACACACCTGTGATCGGCCTCTGCTCAATCTTTTTGTGCCCTATTATTAACATCATGATGTTTTTCTTTGCACTCGTCGGGACCGGGATCGTCATCATGCCGTGGCGCCACGTGCTGGAACCATTTGATTAAACTTGTTTTTGCGAACTTAAAAAAAAAAAAAAAAAAGCAAGAGTGAACATGTAAAAGAGCGACGAAGACTCTCGCGTCTGCAGAGAACAAACACAAAGTGATTTGTTAACCGAAAAATAGCCGTGAACTATTATTGTGCTTTTTTTCTTCGAAGTTTGCCGAAAAACGTACAATTAAATGAAATTAACAAGTGTTCGTTTGCATATGTAAATAGTTTGCCTTTAGTAAAGGCTTTACGTGTTAACCAAGTGTGTTTGGTATAACCTGTGTCTGTTTAGCCGAGGCTGAAGAAACTTTTTAGAAAGTATCCACATAAGACTTGTAGAAGTTACAGGAAAAGTTGTCATTTCGAAACTGAAGGAGTCAGTAGGAGCCTTTGGAGTATAACGCTAAGTCTCCTGTCTTTAGAACTGAGTCCTGATGCCTTTAGCTACTTTGAAATTCAGTTATGTGAACAGTACAAAGCCTTTTAAGGCGATATCTTTAATATTATATTTGCGCTTCGGCACAAAGAAGTTCTAGTTACGGAAAGTATCGCATTTGACCTCTGCAGCATGGTACAGGAACCCTGCCTTACCCCCTGAGATGTGGTCCTTATAACTGAATCATCGCCTAATCAGACATCGATGGAGTCATCAAAGCAGTACTCAAGTAGAAGTACTTTGGGGGAAACTCAAAAATACTTATCTAAAAATGTAGTTGAGTAAAAGTACAGACATACAATACACAGGGAAAGATGTTCAAACCCTTGTGCTAAAAGGGGGGCTGGACACAAACCAACCATGCCACCAGCACTCCACCCCTCCTCAAACCCTATATGCCACCTAACCCACCTCAGAATATCTCCCTCCACCTATATCAGCCTGCATCGTCGACAGGTACTCCCCTCCTCACCAAGAACCACCACGAGCACATCGCTGGGGTTGTAAAAAGTAAAAATCAGAAAGTGTCAGATCAAGAAGTTACTCAAGTTTTGGATTACTATGGTTCCAATTTGTTAGCATGCTCAACCACTAATAATGTTAGCAGCTTCAATATTCAGTTTTGTCACAAATACAGTATACCTATATGTCTTTTCAGTCAATTACATCTACTTTGAAAATAGAATTAGTCATACAAAACAAATACAAAAAATACCACACTGTGCTATGTATTATTATTAACCATTATTTAGCTGGTGCAATTTGTCATATTGGGTTTTTACACTGTTATTTACAGTTTTTTTTTACCTATTTGTACATCTTGGTAATTTACTGGAGCAAGTACAGTGACATAACCTCTGTGCTACCTGCTGCCTGCAAAAAGTTATATGTATCATTCATTTGTGTTTGTAAAACTCAATTTTTTTTCTCTTGAGTTTTGGAGAAATGCATCTGCTAAAGTAATTAATGTAAATGTAATTGATTTGTCATTTAGCTGGCCCCTTTATACATTGAAATTTATCAAAAGTTATCCATTGCACACATGCTTTGGGCCTTTCATGAAATGGAGCTCTTGAATAGGAGGGAGATCTCCCCAATCAAAAAATTTCATTCCCGATGGTTCATTCCATGTTATGTGTTGAGATGGTGGCACAGTGAGTAGTGTTGCTGTTTGACAGTGCCTGGGTGGTGTGAGAGGGCATAGGTTCGATCCCTGCTCAGTCTGTGGAGTTTACATCTTCTCCCCATGACTGCGTGGGTTTCCTCCAGGTGCTTCGGTTTCCTCCCTCAGTCCAAAGACGTGCTGTTCAGGTTCACTCGTAGTGTGAGTGACAAAGAGCGTACTGTACTGATGTATGGATGAGTGACCCATTGTAAGTAGTGTAACTAGCAGTGTAAGTCACCTTGGTGAATAAGGTGTGTGGGCTGATAACATTACATAGAGTTCATTGGAAGCTGCTTTGGAGAAAAGTGGCTGCTAAATAATTAAATGTAAATGCTAAATGAAGTAATGTAAACAAGATGAGACTATATTTAGTCAATACATTTCCACCTCCTGCACAAGATCATGCTCCTTTCCTGTCAAAGATCTGACATTCCACATTGTCAGAGCCAGTTTTCTTTGAAAGGGTCCAGTACTATTTGGCTCTTGCCTGACACTTAGCTGACATTGCTCTTGACCCCTGCCCTTCACCTTGCAAGTAGTGAGCTTCCAGGGTCCGCATCACAATTGTGGGCTCAGTCCAACTGGGTTATGAGGGTTACCCAACCACGAAGTGTTTGACAGCATATGCCATCCCTGGACCTTGCTCTTGGAGTGGGTCCCGGTGACCCTAATCTTGACATTTATATTTATTAATTTAGCTGGTAGGGTATACAATTCTTATATGCATACTCATGGAGGTCTCTATGAAATATCCTTTGTCTAGACTATCCTCTCAGACCTCTTCTCCAGAGGGAACCCTACCTGCAGCACAAGGCTCCTGGTGACATAGCTCTGCGGTTCACTGAGACCATGGCAAAGTGATGGTCCATCAGTGATATAATGAAATACAATGAGGCAAATTAAAAGAAATTATTCTGCTCTTGCCTTAATTACCTCTTTTCTAGTAGGGTGAAAAAAGTCAGTAGTATACCTTGTGCTTATAGGCAGGCTCTTTGCACTTAATCCAGTAAGGTCCTTCAGATTTTTTTTCAACATACAATGTAACTGCCTGGTGTCTAAATGCCTTTAGACTCAGAATTTTTGCACCTAGACAAAAAGTTGTATGGGAAAACAGATTCATGTTATGAACATACACATGATGCACATCACAAACAGAAGTTAGTATTAAATTAAAGTAACAGATATAAACTTTATTAATAACATTGTCCAAAGACATAATTAATACTACTTTTAATACATACACATGATGCACATCATAAACAGAAGTTAGTATTAAATTTAAGTAACAGATATAAACTTTATTAATAACATTGTCCAAAGACATAATTAATACTACTTTGCAATAATTAATCCTGATCAATAATGTAAAATTACTTAATACTACATAATAGTAGGTTTTTTAATATTTAACTGGTAAAGTTAATTTGTCTATGATGAATAGTACTCAAGGTTCACCCTCATCTGTTTGCTACAAATAAAATCATCACAACACGCAAGTGGGCAATGTCTTTCAGCTCATACCAAGTACAGTTCTGTAAGGCTATGTTTATATGGAGGAGGTCTAATGCCAAAAGTCCTGCTTTTTGGAAAAATAATGGTTTTTGGGTCTGCTTAACCCTCAGTACCGTTAAGAAAGCGGGTGTGGTGAGCATTGAATGGAGTGTTATTAACTGCTTTGTGATCCACATGTCAGCTTTATTAAATCAAAAGTGATGAATAGAAACTACACTTTGTCAATATTACTCTTTTTACTACTGGAACATAGTGATTATTTTCTGTTATCTTGCAAATTCCGCAATACCTCAGATGGCTGGATTTTGCCCAGGTGTGTTATAAAGGCCCTTCTTTGTTGAAACCTCAAAGGGTTAGAAGGGAGGAAAGGACAGTGTTTGAAATATTTAATAATTCACATAACAGATAGGTATGTCATGTCATAAAATTAGTTATTCTTCCATATTTCAGTTTCCAGATATGTTTTGGAGGCTGGCCCTTTGTGCATACCACATAGTTAGTGAAGTATCCTTATAAAAAGTTACATTGTGTACTTTGTTTTTTTGCTCTTGAACCTATAAGAGATTGTTTATGGGCTCGCTTACAGTACACTCTCTTATACTGGAGCTCTTTTGGCATTGTAAAAAAATGCAGAGCTGGGATTATCCTCTAGATTGTCCTCTGTACTTGCAGCTGTTGACCTGGGACCTTGTTCTTTTTCAGCAAAAACTCTTGTCCTTTCTCTCATGGGGTCAAGGGGCATTGTTAACTGATTGCTGTTCATCAACACATCCTGAAAAGAAAGGTAAGAAATATAATCATGGATTTCTACTAGACTTGCAGTAATACTCCTGAAATGACATTTAGACACTTACTGTCCTCTGGGAAGTGATGTCTGCATTTTGCTGCTTCAGGTCCCACCACAGCAGCCCAGGACTGATGCCTGTCCTTTTCGTGGGTCCTGGTGGAAAAGGTGGTCATTGTTGGCAATAAAGAATTGTGACAGTGACATTCTCTGTGTCAGAAACAGGAAGAGTTCAAGTTATACAGTGCACTTGCATTTATCAAAAATGCACAGCATGTAATAACAAACATCTGAACATTTTTAGGAATTTTTTATTTTTAGCTGTACAAAAAAAATGTTTTTTAATTAAATAAGTCTATTGGTAAAAAATTTTGGTGTTAGTGTTCTGTGATGGAACTTTGAGGCTACCTGTGACCAGGCTAATCACAAGTCCTACAAGCACTGTTGAACTTGTCCCAAGGGCACCAAAGTAGAGGTAGGACATGGCGTAGAAGTTGCTTAGGCCTGTGAGTCTGTGAGACACAATATTGCAAACATCTGACTACCAGGTAATGAGGAAATATACATGTCGTTTCTCTGATGCATTTAATATTATCCCTTACCTATGGGAATCAAGTATCATGTTGTTGAATGAGATATTGCTTGGCTGACACTGCTGTAGGTAGTTCGGAAGAACTCCCATTGTGTTGTGACTAGGAGGATACATTGTGGATCCAACGGCAATCCATAATGAAAGGCCAAACCCCACAGACACTCCAGTGAACGCTCCCTGAATGGAAAGGAAATGAGGACACGTATTTATTGTATGATCAAAAACAGATCTTCAGCAACATAAGGCAAACTTTAAGCTGTGAAACTGGCTTAATGTAGCCAAAGTTCAACATCTGTATCATCGATGTTCGTCGTGGTGTGAGTGTGTACGTGGGGCAGTAATCCAGCAGATGTTTTCAGTTTGTTGCTGCTCTCCGCATGGACATGTCTGCTAGTCCCATTTTGTACATGTGTGGCCTGAATCGGCCATGCCCGGTGCGTAATCGGTTTAGGCACTCCCAGCAGTGTCGGTGTAGCTGGCTTCTAGGCTGTTCAGAGGATGGCACTGGGATAAATCTGTGTAGCCATGAGCAACCGTCCTTTGTCCATTGCTTTTGCCACTCAGCTTCCGCCCAGGCCTTCGGTGACATGTCACCGCTGCTGTCAAGCAGCTGCACTATGCACTGATGGAATGGCCTTCAAGATTTCATGCGAAGTTGCTTTTGTTTGCCAGAGGTAATAGCAGTTAGGTGACTGTAAAGCAATGAGCTTTTATCGTTTAAGGAGTGTTTTCTCCTGATATCAGGAGGAGGTATGCTGCTTACAACAGGTAGGTAATTTGTTGGTGTGGAGCGGATGCAGTTAGATACAATTCTCATTGCGGTGTTCAAAAGTGCAGTCTACTTTGTTAATGTGGGCACTTCTAGCCCATACTGATGAACAGTATTTTGCTGCAGAGTACAGTAATACCTCACCCTACGTCGTTAATTGGTTCCGAAGGGCGCAACTTAAGTCGAAAAACGACGGAAAACGAAATAACCCCTTAAAAACCAATTTAGACCCCCATAAACCCTTAATAAGCATTCCCCTTAAGTGTATACGGTTCAATTAATGCTAAAGTAAAGAAAAAACAAAACAAAAAAAAAAATCGACATTATTGGCACCAAACAGCAGGTAAATAAGACAATATTTTTTTATTTTTAAGCTTTTAATTGATTTTATAGATTACAATATATTATTTTATATATTTTAACATTTATTTTTATTTGATTTTACACTTTTTATTGTTTTTAAGTGATTTTTAAGTTTTCAACAATTTTTAATATTTTCGGCTGACCGACGTAAAGTCGCGTCAGCTGACTGAAAACTAATTGTATTTTTCCATATATATTTAACAAACAACCGACGTAAAGTCGAAATCGACGCAACAGGAAACAACGTAGGGCGAGGTATTAATGTATATGACTGCTGCTGAGGTTATTTGGAGCACTTTGAAGTTTGCTCTCCATGAGAGGCCAGCTAGTCTTTTCAATAAGTTGTTCCTTGCGTTTACTTTCTTTGACAGTTGGTCTAAATGGTGTGTGTAAGAGAGTGTTCTGTAAAGTTACTCCAAGGTATTTCAGGAAATTGTCTGAAGGAGTGGCATTCCTTTTTCATGTAACTTTCAGCTTGTAGTCTGCTAAGGCATTAGTGAGGTGGAAGCAGCTACATGCAGTCTTACTGGCATTGAGCTCAAGTCTCCAGTTTTGAAAGTAGTCAGTTTGTTTAAATCAGAACTTAATGTCATTTCTATTTTTTTGAAGTTTTGTGCTGCAGTTAACAAAGCAATGTCATCTGCGTAGATGAACTTCTTGGACCCTGTTGTTGGTATATCAGCAGTATATACGTTGAACAGCAGGGGAGCAAGAACCAACCCTTGGGGAACACCGTTTTTCAGGAATCTTTTCTTACTGCTGTCCTTCCCTACTATCATTGTGAAGCTTCGGTTGGTTGTCAGAGTTAGTGTAAACTTAACTAATATCTTGTCCGGAATTCTTTGGTAGAGTTTCAGTGCTAGAGCTTTGTGCTAGACTGTGTCGTAAGCTGCTGACAGGTCAACAAACAGAGCGCCGCTGTTTGGCCTTTCTGAAAGTTCTCCTCAATGTTTTCAGTTAGTAGCATGACTTGGTCAGCGGTGCATCTTCCCAGTCGGAAACCAGCTTGTTCATCTGGCAGCTGTGGGTTGACAATTGGCTGGATGCGGTTATAGACTAATCTTTCAAGTAGTTTGTATGACAGGTCAGTAGCTACTAGCTTCTTTTGGTGGTTTATTTGGTTTAAGTATCCTAAGCACTTTTGCATGTCGCCATATTTTTAGAATTTTGTTTTCTTTAAGACATATGTTATAGAAGATCCTAAGGCACTTGATGGTGTGTTTGCTCGCATTTATGATGAATTCTGGGTGTATGTTGTCTGGGCCAGGAGCTTTACCAGGTTTGAGACATTTGATTGCAATATCCATTTCTTGAGGTGAAAGTTCTTGATATAGGCACATATCTGCTGAAGGTTTGTGTAGCTCTTCTTTTAGTTTATTGTGCACTTTATAGGTAAACATTTTATTGCGTTCTGCAAATTTGCCATTTTTGATGAAATATGTGGCCACATCTGCAGCTTTCACAGATGTTAGTTTTTGTCTTTTTCCTTGTGCCAGTAAGTTTGTGGATGGCTGTCCATGCTTTTCTACTAGAATGTGAGAAATCCATGCTTTCCACTGCTTCTTTCCAGCATTCTTGTCTGATTTTGTCTAGGTGCTCAGTTAGTTGGACACATAAAAAACCAAATGCACCAATGATTTCAATCTCTGCTGGAAAGTCTGTATTCTCTGATGCAAACACACAAGATTTTAAGAACTCACTACCAGTCTAAATGAGCATTTAAGAACAAAACATTATTATACAATATAGCACAAACAACTTGCAAATATTTTCAAGCGCTAAGACCTGTGTAATGTTTGATGTATATGAAAACTTACTGTTTTATTGGTGGCAGGCACAAACATCCCGAGAATAAAAACCCCTAGGAGTGGGCCGCTGACGACACCCATGACTGTAAAAGAGCCCTGCAGCGGATGCAGGATAAAACAGAATATCTCTGATTCACAGGTTAAAGCATCATCTTGGCTACTACTACATACAGTAAGTTGGTTTACAAGTAGAAACAAAGAACACTGTCATAATATTAAGTTCACGCTAAGTATTAAAGCAGTTTTTTAAAAGAAAGATTGGTTTATTTAACTTATTTAAAATTGAACTGGTATAAAATTAAGCTAATTTATTTTCTGGACCATTTTCTTGAGTTAATATGGCTGTCCAGTTTTTAGTTTCACTGCCCCATTTGTATGAAAAGACTCCTTTATTAATTTATACAAACTGCACTTACTGATTTACATTTTATCCAAGTAAATACAAAAGTAATCAATAATTACAAAAATTAAAGAATGACAAATACAAAATACACAGATGAATCCTTTGGTTACACAACTCTATCCTGGGACACAAGTTTTGTTCTTTATCCTCTGTGTCACATGAAAAGGTAGTTCCTTCCTTTTCTCATATACACCATCTGGGCTCCAAAGGGCAAATAAAATTGTAGTCACTTTTGAAAAATGACTCATTCATTTAACTCATTATACAGAATAGAGTAATTTAACTTTGTGTATAAGGGAACATATTTTTATCTGATTTCTTATGTGGCAGAATAAAGGTGATTTTTGTACCAGCAGATTATCATCTCTAAAAAGTCTTTTAAGTTTCTCTAGAGCAAGGTAAGAGCAAACTCTGAACCAGAAACCATACAATTGCCTGCCCTGTATTGTGGGCACTGGCTCTGGTTTAGTTTGATAAATATAGAGATTCTTTGTCTTTATTTTTATCATTAAGGCCCTTCTCTATATGCTCTGAGTATAAAAATACTTTCTTCCTCTTCTGCCTTTGTTTGAGTCTATGTAATCCATCAAGACATTGGCCTGTCACAACATGTTTTGTACAAATAAACTCTGTTGAAGTTCATCATGGTGAGTATTGTGGTACCATATTTATTTTGTAGAAGTTCAAACTTTAATCAATTTTTTTTTCTTTTCAGCAACACTAGTCGATTGATAGTTCATTGCTGTGACCCTGACCTGGACAAGCAGTTACTAATAGTGAGCGAGTGTTCCCAGAACCCATTTCCGTCTAAGTTATGATAGCCTCTGTTCAAACTTAGAAGAAGCAGCATGAAAAACAGAATGACAAAAGGGGCTTACCTGAAGAACCCCCCAATCTAAAAGGGTAGCCAAAACAGCTACTGTGATGCACCCAGTTCCATATGTCAAAGCTGAAACAAAGACCACTTATTGATACACTAGAAAGATTAACTAGGGTTTTGACTAAGTAACAAATGTTTTGATTCATTAACTCATTAACCCAAGTACTTTGCTTTAAAACAGGGTCCCTGCTGTGACAACTAATGTCTGTCCAGCTTCAGGTTCAAATCCCCAATCTCTGCAC
This sequence comes from Scleropages formosus, assembly GCF_900964775.1. NCBI lineage: Eukaryota > Metazoa > Chordata > Actinopteri > Osteoglossiformes > Osteoglossidae > Scleropages > Scleropages formosus. Next base: position 5,797,245 of record NC_041814.1, read on the forward strand.
CACCTACTACCCTTTTCTGAGCATATGCTGTTATCTGTATCCATTACACCACCTGTTGTACAGTAAAGTGAACAAATGCTATACCCCTGCTTTCCAAATGTGCGATATACTTCAGTGTTTATCTATACAGTATTTTTTTATTCTTTACCTGTAACAACATCGAGTTAAACAAATCACTTTGATTTATTATTATAATCCATTAGTTGCACTACATTTACTCATTTAGCTGATGCTTTCCTCCAAAGTGACTTAATGTTAAAGTACTTAGTTATTTACTCATTTATACAGTTGGGTAATTTTACTAGAGCAATTTTTGGGTAAGCTTTTCTTCATTAATCATTAATAAGCATATAGGCATAGGGATGACTAACCAACTATTAAATGTATACTTCAAAAATGCTTCAACTTTTGCATGTAATAAACACGGAAATAAATGGAACCCCCTTTATGAAATAAAATTTAAGAATGAACAGAATTAATGAAAAACAAATTATTTCATAAAAATGGAGAAGAACGACCATAATTAGTATCACATGGACAGGGAAATTTTGGGTGAAGGAAATGAAAAGGAGAAAATGAACTTACATAGAGCTTTGGAGATTAGCATTAGCCTCTTCTGAGATATGTCAGCAAAACGTGGCTTCAGCAGGTCCTCCACAGTTACAGCTGCCATGGCATTGATACTAGTTGAAGCCGTGCTGTCATGAAATAAAACATATTTGATAGCTTTTAGTGCTTATAATAAAAATAAAACACAAATATCCTATTTTAGTGGGAGAACAATAAAGAAAGAGATATTGTTGTACCTTAAGGTCCCGCTATATGCACATGCTAGGAAGAGACCGGGAATACCAGGATAGTCTTCAAAGATGTCCAGAACTAAGTAGGGCATGTACTGTCACACGGGAGTGGAGAAAAAGGGAAATGTATGATATTGGGAAATGTGTAATATTATGAAAATATATAATTTAGTTACATGATAATAAAGTAGAATTAGCAGTAATGAATGAAATGGAGGGGAAGCAGTTTATGTTTCTTCAGTTGTTCAATACTTGCAAATCCCTGAGTCTCTGATTTGGACAAACAGGTATTCTGAGTGAGTGAGTGAGTGAGTGAGTGAGTGAGCGAGCGAGCGAGTGAGCAAGCCATATATAAGATTCCAGTGGGCTGGTGTTCATGTAAATGTAACTTACTGGTCTCACCATACATATGGGTTTAGCTGTATTCTGTTTTCCATAGGAGTAAAAAGTTTGACTAGCCTAATTGTAAATTGTTCTTGTGAGTCCTAAGCGCAGTAATGCATGCATATGTGTGTGCATCCTGTGATTGTGTGTATACTGAATTTGTCAATCTATGTTTGCTGTATATGTGTGTGTTGTATTTTATAACTGAATAGGAGATGCAAATATTGCATGTTTACACTGCAGCAGAGACAAGCAATGCAGCAATCAACACTTAACAGGATGTATGATTTATGTAAGAATATGCAAAACCACATAGTAAGAAAGAACAGTACAAAAAGAAGATGTGTGATGAATGGTGTGGGACAGAACTATTCATTCTTCTCTAACAAGCAGGCTTATTTGTCTGGTGTGGACAAGATGAAGAAGCTTCTCTTTTACTATCACATCTGCCTAAGGCCAGCAATACAGGGGAAATATAGTGACACACCACTCCCACCCACAGCACATAAACCCCTGACAACTCTGAACTGCACTCATGAAGTCTAAGAAGGCTACAGCATCTGCAGATATCAGAGAAAGGATCTGCTTAAATATCAGACCCCAGCTTGCTTCTGCCTGAATATATCTTGCTTGTGATCAGCTAAGTGAATAAAGATGAATGTAAATGTAAATTGCAGAATAGGATGTGTGTCTTCTAAATAGACACACTTTTAGTGCACAAATATGGTAATATATTTATTCATTTAGCTGATGCTTTTCTCCAAAGCAAGTTATAGTGTTAAGGTTACTATTATTTACTCATTTATATAGCCAGGTCATTTAGAGTAAATACCTTGCTCAAGAGTACTACAGGCAGAGGTCAGACCTACAATCTTTGCACCTAAAGGCAACAGCTCTTACCACTACACTACCAGCTGCCCTAATACATGACAAAGCAGGAGATTTCTTTATATCTTCTATTTGATCTGTACTTAATCTACTTCAGGCATAGTATCAGTCTGTTGACCACTGAAAGAGCCTCTTGTAATTTTAATGATGTTCAGGATGGCTGACTGTTTTGCTTCTTGCCTTTTAACCATGTATAATGTAGGTTATTGATGTTAAGTACTTCACATTAAGATACGGTGTTACAGTCTCCATCCATCCATATTCACAAATTCTTGACCTTTTAGAAAAATCCCCATATTGCTGCACCTAGGAACCATCAGCCACTGATGCAGAAATATCTGAAATTAGGACTTAATCTGTTCTTTCTGCGTTAAGAAGAGGGTGTGCTGTTGCTGTGATCTCAGGTCTCCAATACCTGATCCGGGGAGGAGATCTTTTCCCCCATCAGCGGGTCACAGTGTGAGTACAAAGCAAACATGACAATCCCACAGGCGGCAGCACTGCTCACAATGAGACAAAGGCCCACCTGGTTCACAAGCAGAGCCCTGTTTCAGAAGGCACACACGAGTTCAGTCAAGGTTGAGCCAAGGACCACATTCTCTACATTTATGAAAGAAGTTCAGCAGATCACAGTGCAACTGATTACCTTTCTACCTGAAGGCTGTAATCTCAGCTGTCATATGAACTGCTGTTAGAACAAGGCTTCAGCTATCAGAGAAAGTCTAAGTGTGGAACACTTATAAACAACATGAAATGTAAAAATGTAAATCATTTAAAATGTAATTTCCATAGACAGTAGAATAAAATGTGGGGAGCTTTAGGGGTTACGTGGTTTGATTACCCACTGTTGTCAGTATTAGTCTATATGTACGATTTGTTTAGTTTAACCGTTCAAAGCATGACAAAATACAGTATTGTTGTATAATTATATGATATTGTTTATATGCTGAAAATAATAATAAGAAGAAACAGATCAAAGCAGCAGACAGCAATCCAATTTGTTCTAAACACAGCTACACTCACCACTTGGCCACTTGTTCAGTCTTGCATGAAATGTACCGTTGTACCTGGGCCTGGTTTACACCATACATGGAAAGCCACAACATTGTTCCCCCTACTGTGAAGCTCCAGAAGGTGTAGCGCCTTCTAGGGTCCAGCTCAAAACTAAAACAAAGAGTTTCAGAAATAGCAAAACAGATATATGATATGATATGATATGATATGATATGATATGATTGTTGTCTGGAGTGAGATTCTACAACTGGGCAGAAGTGTCTTTTGTAGCTGAGCGCTCTCTCAGAGAGAAAGAGAGAGTGTGTCTGTGTGTGTGTGTGTGTGTGTGTGCGCGCGCGCGCATGCAAAACAAAGAAACTGTTTGCTTTTCCGTTGTTCATTGACGTTTCACCTTTCACTTTATTATTTACTCTTTAGTTTCAGTCGTGATTGTTTTGTTTTTCATGGATGCATCACCATCACTTGCATCAAATTTAAGCTTTGGCGCAGTGGTTAGGTGGGTAAAAAAAAAAAAATGAAAGCCAAGTACAGTACCACGGGACACTGTTAACAGTTAAAGAAGGAAGTTTGTCCTACCTCAGGCTCATGTGCTCCGCCCACAAGCCGACAAATCTCTGTAGATGCGCAATGTTTTGATGCACTTCGCAAAGTAGCGCCCGTTTGTTATTACGAATTATTGTATATACAGTAACTCAAATGTTTAATATAATAGGCTTAATTATGAAGTTTTCATTTAATTGTTACTTAAGAGTGACAAAAAAAATCAACTTCCGGTCAGTAAGGGGGTGATTCATAAGTACGGGTTGTACGTAAGTCGGACGTTCGTAACTCAGGGACTGCCTGTACATACATTTCTACATGTACTCTATATACAGGTATTCAGGAAAGGGCAAAGACATCTTATTGGAGTGAAATGTTCAAAATTTGCCATATAAGACAGATCATAATCATTTTTGGAAAGTTAAAGCTTTAAAAATATGTGGAAAACAGTTTTTACTCATTGAAATTAATGCGTGATCCATTATTGGCTATCTCCAAAACCTTGGCTGGTCCACCAACTAAGACTGTGCCTTGTATGAAGACTGCCAAAAAGCCAGAGAACATGACAATGATTTGGAATGTATCTGTCCACACAACTGCCTTCATGCCACCCTGGGGGGGAAACAAGAGCAATGTCATCAATTATTCTACTAACACCTCCATGCTTTATCTACAGTCCATCTAAACACACTTTTCTCCTGCTTCTCTGTATTTATGTCAGATTCACAATGAAGTAGCTTAACTATGATTGAAAAAAGATGTACTAACTGATTTTAAACTGCATTTGTCAATGTGGATGAATTGTCTGGTCAGTAAATGGAGAAGTGATTTGTCTTAAGAATTTATCTTACCAGTGTGGTGTACAGAGTGCAGATAGTCCCAGTAGAGAATATAGAAGCCCACATGTTGAGTCCAGTGGCTGAAAGGAGTTCATTAAAATGTGAACATAATATTTAATTTATATATATTTACTGTTTCCCATTCTGTTTAGTTACATTTTTGTTGTCATACACATCTCCAACCATACACACACACACATTTTCTGAACCGCTTGTCCCTTACGGGGTCACGGGGAACCGGAGCCTACCCGGCAACACAGGGCGTAAGGCCAGAGGGGGAAGGGGACACACCCAGGACGGGACGCCAGTCCGCCGCAAGGCACCCCAAGCGGGACTCGAACCCCAGACCCACGGGAGAGCAGGACTGCGGTCCAACCCACTGCGCCACCACACCCCCCTCCAACCATACATATTTTCAAAAATTTAAAGCTGTACATTTTGCTTGTTATCTGAAGTTAATTACTAAACTGAAAAATCAATACCTTCCTATTCAACTAACCAATTTCAAGAACTGCTTGAAAGTAGGGATGGGGAAAGCTGAAGCCTATCCCAGAGACATTGGGCAGAAAGCTGAAGAGGTAGGGGGGGGGACACACCCTGGATGGGGCACCAGTCCATTGCATTGCCACAACTAGTTATCCAGCCAAGTAAAGGTACTGAAGCAATTTCAGGGCATGCACCTTGCTCAAGGGCACTACAGCAGGAGGTGGGGATTGAACCAGCAACCCTCAGGATCAAAAACAACAATTCCAACTATACAATGTTACCAGCCACCCAGCCCTTCCTATTCATCATAAGTACAAATCCTCATATCTCAGAGTGGTACTGCAACTGTAAGTGTAACAGACAATGCAGTTAAAATAAATAGAGCAAGCTTTTCCCACCTTGGTTCAGTATGACAGCAGGAGCATATATCACTATTCCAGTGTATAGCAACTGCAAAAAAATAAAAGTTGTATGATAATGTGCATCAAGAGCTGAGCAGTAATTACAATGGCTGAAAAGAAATCAAATGGAATAAACAAGTAATTGTAAGTAATAATAATACAAGTGAGTTAAAATAATTAAAGTTCCAGGATTTATTATAAAGGATTATAAAGGATTTATTATAAACATATAAGCTTCTTGACCCTGGTGTAGTACTCTTACTGTTGCCACCAGAAATTGGACACTTCCCAGAAGTTGCATGTTTCTGCCAAACCTCAGTTGGAGGTACTGTGCAAAAACAAATACTGTAAGTATTGGATAAGGGTAGCAACTCAGCCAGCATAGGTCTACTAATACTTCTTCTAGTCTGCCTATTGTGTAGACTGGAAATGACAATAAATAACTTGAAATAACCTCTTTTTCTATAATCTTCACTATGATCAAGGCAAAAGTCAGTCATACTCTCTCTTAAAGAATGAGTTTGTTAACAGAAAATACCCCTGTTTTCCTTTATAACATTCTAAGAACTCTGACCACAAAAACTATTGGAACTAGTTAATGGTCTAAATGGTCTTCACTGAAGTACTTTTACCTGGTTGGTGCTGGTGATTCTTAGTCGGTAGAACAGTGGAAGAAACAAGCATGCAGTAAGGAGTGAGCTGAAGCTCTGACCCAAGCACATGTAAAGAAACTTTAGGCCATAGCGATATGCCTCTGATGGCACTCCAAGCACCTGCACAGCAGACATGAAACTGGCACAAAGTGATAGTCCTATGGGCACTGCAGACATTTGTTGTCCACCTGTGAAAAAATCATTCACCTTTGTCTCTCCATCACTCTTTTTCAGACCCTGGAAGAGACCTATGACCATGGAAATGAACAACATCAGTGCAAAAACAGCATAGTCAGCAAGGACAAAGCCTGGAGCTGTTACTGTGGAGTTCTCCATCTTCAGTCCCATCAGCTGTAGTGATGTATGAGCAGTACATCAATCATCTGCTCCATTTATTGACTGCAAAGTAAACAATACCCTGAAAAGTACAAAAATTAAAAGATGCTCATACAATCATTTGAATGCAAAAACTTTTATAAATAAACTTATCTGCTTTTTTATTTACTTTTCATTATATGGTTTCATTTGAGCATTCATCCTCCATGATTGTAGACAATACCTCAGTTACAGTACCTGTATATAACAACAGATACGATATGAAACATATTGTACATGACATGAAAACACCATTATGAGATGTTATATTGGTATTGTTAAGAATACACACACACATTTTCTGAACCGCTTGTCCCATATGGGGTCGCGGGGAACCGGAGCCTAACCGGCAACACAGGGCGTAAGAGGGGACACACCCAGGACGGGACGCCAGTCCATCGCAAGGCACCCCAAGCGGGACTCGAACCCCAGACCCACCGGAGAGCAGGACCCGGTCCAACCCACTGCGCCACCGTGCCACCGCGCCCCCCTTGTTAAGAATATTAAATATTTATTTAATTTTAGTGACCCGAAAAAACCTGAATAACATACAAATCCATGTGTATATTAGAACAAAATGATTTTAGTTCCCTCAGTCCCTCCCTTGACTCCTTTAAAAAACACACTGCAATATTGCTCACACATTTTGACAGAGCTGAAAATATTGCAGTTATCTGTCTCCTTTATACAACCTTAAAGTAAATTGTTCTTAACCCCTCTTAAAAAAAAAAAAACTTTAGTATTACAAAATTCAAGGATTCATTATTAAAGAAACTAAACACTAAAAAGGAGAGAACATATACAACAGACCAATACAATCAAATTTAAATTGTTAATATAAAACTTTTATGAAAAATAACATTTTCAAGTATCTTTCATAGTAGGCAGAAATGGACAGTACCTGTTACAGGGTCACCAGAGGACTAATTCTGCATCCTGAGCATTAACAGTTCATTTTACTGTGTATTTTGGCTGCTGGGCGGGATTAAGGGAGGGTTTATGGAACACAAAAAGGGAGGAAAATTAAGCAAGAACAAATTGCCTTTTGGTAAGACTTTGTCATTTATAGCTACTTGCACATACCAAATTTGATTATAGTCAGCCCTGATCAATATAAACCTCACTTATTTTCACCCTCATCATCACAGTGAAATTGCCACTATGAAGATTCAACAAGCACTTTATACCATGACCATAGGAAATTCCTGAAGAGATCAAAAAAACTTGTTAATATCTATCAGTGTGAAAAGGGGTATAAAACCTCTCACAGAGCGCAACATAAAATCATCCAGGAAATCAAAAAGGATCTTAAAAAAACATTCAAAGTATAGACTTCTCTTGCCTTACCTAAGGTTAATGTTCATGACTCAGCAACCAGAAAGACACATGGACAAATATGGGATATTTGGGAGAGTAGCATGGTAGAAACAGCTGTTAACCAAGAAGAACATAAATGCATGTCTCACAATTGCCAAGAAGCACGTTGATGATCCCCTACCCTTATGGGACATTGTTCAATGAACACATATTTGAACACAAACATAAATACGGACATACACTGGAGACACATGGATAAATAGATTGAAAAATAAGTCATGCAGATGAACAACTTTGATAAACACACATCACACATACACATTGTTGAAACCGCTCATCCCAAGTGGGGTTGCGGCAAACTGGAGCCTAACCCAACAACACAGGGCACAAGATGATCCCCTACCCTTATGGGACATTGTTCAATGGGCAAATGAGTCAAAAGAACTTTTAGGACAACATGGTTCCTGTGATGTTTCATTATGCTAAGCAAGCATGACACTCCACAGCATGAATTTCATACTAACAATCAAACATGATGGTGGTAGTATGGTCTTGCAGAGATGGTTTGATGCCTTAGGACTCCGATAAACAGCCATAATTGAAAGAACCATGACTTCTGCTCTGCATCATCTGTCAATGAGCTGAAGCTGAAGCGTAGTTGGGTCATGTAGGAAAACAATGACCCAAAACACAAAAGCCACAAAACCACAAAGGCCACATCAGAATGGCTGAAAAGAAGTACAAGTGAAGCCTTGAAGTGACGTCGTCAAAATTCAGACTTAAACCCAACAGAGATGCTGTTGCCGGAAATGAATGTGCAGCTCATGAACAAAAACCTACCATTGTTTCTGAATGAAAGCAGTTCTGCAAGAAAGAGTTATTCATAGCAATGTAAAGGACTGATATTGATTTATGGAAAAGTTTAGTTGCTGTAATTGCAGGTAAAGGTGGCAATTCCTTTTTCACACAGTGCCAGTTGGTGTTGGAAAACTTTGATGAAATAAATGAAATTAGAAAAAAAGAGTTCTTTGTTCACTCAGGTGCCCATCCATCCTTCCATCCATCTATTGTCAACAACCGCTTGTTCTGAGCGGGGGAACCAGAGCCTTATCCAGCAACACAGGGCACAAGGCCGAAGGGGGAGGGGGTCACATCCAGGATGGGACACCAGTCTGTCATAGGGCACCCCAAGTAGGGCTCAAACCCCAGATTCGCCACACAGCAGGCACCGGCTGAACACTCAGGTCCCCGTTGACTAATATTAGATTTTGGCTGAAGATCTGAAAACATTCTGCATCAAAAATTTGCAGTAGTAGAGGAAATCAAGAATTTTTGCATTTTTTTACAATTTTTCTGTGTAGTTTGTACTCTGTCAATATTTTGTTATTATAACAAGTTTTTTCTTTGTTTTACCCTTATTATGATCAGAAGCCCACAACATGCCATCATTTAAGAAGAGGAATTTATAACCCATGTCCTGTGGATCCACTCTGTAAACAGGGATTTGTTTTCAAGTACACACACACACACACTTTCTGAACCGCTTGTCCCATACAGGGTCGCGGGGAACCGGAGCCTACCTGGCAACACAGGGCGTAAGGCCGGAGGGGGAGGGGACACACCCAGGACGGGACGCCAGTCTGTCGCAAGACACCCCAAACAGGAATTGAACCCCAGGGAGCAGGACCCAGGCAAGCCTGCTGTGCCACTGCACCCCCCTAGTATGTTCAGTTTAGTAGAAATCATAATACAATCAAATAAACATACCAATTCTTAAAGAATAAAAATTTGTCCATGTGGAGAAATAAGAAAAACTTTTAATTTCTGAAAAAACTGTAAATATTTTGTTTGTGTGCTACTTTCAAAGCATTGCTTATACTGTATGTGTATTCAGTCTGCACATCCGATCACAAACACAACAGTGACCAAAACACTGGGGCTCAAACAGTTCTTAAGACCAGCCTGTACATCACTATAAATAAAAGTTTAATTATATAGACATCTCTTCATTTATTCACTGACAAGGTTCTATGAAAAATTTCAGATAATGCTATTATAAATGAATTATAAAACTTAATTTATTGTATTTCTATCAACAGCTGATCCAATTAATGAATGAAATTTCATTAATTCCACAGGGAAATTCTGTTTCATTGCATCAGCATACACACATCATCTGAACCGCTTGTCCCATACAGGGTCGCAGGGAGCCGGAGCCTAACCTGGCAACACAGCGCGTAAGGCTGGAAGGGGAGGGGACACACCCAGAACAGGACGCCAGTCTGTCGCAAGGCACCCCAAGCGGAACTCAAACCCCAGACCCACCGGAGAGCAGGACCCAGTCCAACCCACTGCACCACCGCACCCCCTTCTTAGACAAATAAGCAAGCTTATTTTTACAGAGGGCAAAGTGAAGGGAAATGGCACAAGTTGTACTAAGATAGCACAGAGCAACTCAATACCACTTGGTTATCAAGAGGTCACCGCCTAGCAGCAAGAGGACTCATTGTAGAGCCGGATGGCTGCCCACAGAAATGACCACTGGTAGCACTCCTTGTAGCACTAAAGGGTTTCAGTGTCCCTCTGTCCTGGAAGCACACAGCATGAGAAGAAAAAATGTGAGCAGGGCAGCAGTACATTGTGGACTTCTTTTTTATTATCTTTCAGATGACATTAAAATGAAATGAAGTATTAAAAATGAAAAACACATCACATCCCCCTCCCATTTATTGTGTTGTGTTCTGCTTTGTATGTGCAAGGCAGTGCCATGTTCCTTTGTATCTGATGCCAAAGGAGAATTAAATATTGGAGTTAGAGAAAGAAGAGTAACTTGGAATGTAATGGGGGATAGCATCAGGAGAACATAACAAAAAATGTTAGAGCTTAAATATCAACTGCAAATCTAATCTGCAACTGAGAACATAACAGAACTAGTGCAGAACATGAGACTGATTCATTGTATAAACGTGTGCAACATTTGTTAGCAACGGTTTGCCACTTTCTGTTTGCTTTAATATTTATACAATCAAAAAGCATAACAACAGACATATCTATTTATTTTCTGGATAATTTCTGTAAAAGTATTGGATATAGTTATAATGAATAAAAATACACACACACACACACACACACACACACACACACATTTTCTGAACCGCTCATCCCATACGGGGTCGCGGGGAACCGGAGCCTACCCAGCAACACAGGGCGTAAGGCCAGAGGGGGAGGGGACAACCCAGGACGGGACGCCAGTCCCTCACAAGGCACCCCAAGCGGGACTCGAACCCCAGACCCACTGGAGAGCAGGACCCGGTCCAACCCACTGCGCCACCGTGCCCCCCTGAATAAAAATATTCAGCAAGAAATTCAAGCTACATTAACAATAGAGCTAATTTAAAATTCCTGAAAATCAAAATGTATTGCCTCTACAAACTCTTACTCAGCAACAACTATCACTTAGAAACATGTATATTGTTTCTCATCTTGTTATTCTCATTGATTACTAACTATCAGGAACACCAGACAATACCTGCAAACGCTGCTGAACTGATTCACTATGGATACGTGGGTCACGTTGGTTCCACAGTTGAAACCAGTGGAATTTAATCCGTCTCACACTCCTTCTGTGTTTTGGTGTTTTTTTCTGCTGCTAACGGAGATTTGCAGAATTGCAATAAAATTTCAATTAAAAACTGAATACAATTAAAATAAGATGAAAAATGTGTGCATCCTTGAAAATTCGTATCTCAGGAGTTCGTAACACAAGCTATCAGTGAACATGTGAAAATGTATTACTGACTTGTAATTTATATTTTACTGGGATTTATTGAAATGATTTTTTTATGTAATAGATTAGTTTCCAAAACTGTCTTATGTAAAGATATGTTTCAAAAACAAACTGAAATGTTGAAGTTGTACATTGCACTGAAGTGAGCTATGACCACTAATGTGGAGAATAAATAAAACAAAAATACATTTGCAAAAGGGGGGCACGGTGGCACAGCAGGTTTGACCAGGTCCTGCTCTCTGGGTCTGGGGTTCCAGTGTCTGCTTGGGGTGCCCTGTGCTGGACTGGCATCCCGTCCTGGGTATGTCCCCTCCCCTCCCCTCCCCGTCCAGTCCCATGCCCTGCATTGACAGGCTAGGTTCCGGTTCACCATGACTGCTCAGGACAAGCGGCTTCCGCCAGTGGGTGTGTACATTTTCAAAGGAAAAGTAAGAAAAGGTATCACAAGGCTTTCAAAAGAACAAATTTTGAGTTTTTCAACATGTTTGAAGTAGTGAAATTTAACCCTCTTAAAAAACTTCTTAGAATTTTTCAAGATGGTTAGAGGAAAACCTTCAGCCTCTTAAGTAGGCATCAGTGCAATGTAATTGGCCTTGTCCATGACCGCAATCATTTGTCCTTTGTCGGCTGGTAGGATGATGATGTTGCAATCTTGTTTTAGGGTTTTCAGTGCTTTCTTTTCAGTGGGTGAGAATGTGTTGAACAGTTTGTTGTGTATCAAGACCAGAACGATAGTTTGTAAAATCTGTTGCTGTGTGTCTTCTGGAAATCCAGAGGATTTGAGATTATGTTCTAGGTCAGCCAGATATTGTCTGTCTGTTGCCTCTTTTGTATTGAAATTGCAATTGAGACAGTTTCTCAAGGGCTGGTACTGTTCAACAAAATTAATAAATAAGCATGTGGATCTGGACCCTGTCTATGAGCCCATATGATGCAAGGACCACCCAACGTGAGCCGAAAACTAAACAGGCAGGGTTTAATTAGGTTGATTAATCAATCGGGTTAATTGGGTTAAATCAAGTTTAGAACCAGTTAAAGCTGCAAACTATAATGGGATCCACACCAAAGGTCATCTCAATCAGCCAATCAAATCAAAGCCAAGAAAGTTTCCAGTTTCCAGTTTCCAGAACCATTATAAAGACTGATATTCAAAGCAGTAGCACAAGCATTGAGTGTTGATGATGTCATGTTGACTGGTGATGTAGCTGCCTGAATGCTAAGCTGGGTGAACATCTTAATGCATGTCTAAAGGGTTACAAAGTATAAAATTAAAATTTGTTCACTGAAAAGTTATAATTAGTGCTGAAACATGGTCACACTGAGGGAGGACGCCAGAGCACCAGGAAGAAACCCACACATACACAGGGAAAACACGCAAACTTTACATATACTGAGCCAAATTATAACCCGAGGCCAGGACATGGACTACATTACTGTTGTAGGGCAGACCTGTCAGCTATTTGCAAGAACAATTCCTTGCTGTAAATTATTGTAAATGTAATATACTTCTATAAAACTATCAGTTCAGTTGTCTTGGAAAAAGACTTCATATTATTATTGTAATAATAATAATTAATAATAATAATGTTAATCTAAGGCAGGAATGTAAAAACTTGTCAGATATTGGAGGACCAAGAAATTTGTTCAATACAACTCAATGGAGATATACACAGGCTTGCTTGAACAGAGGGGGATATAACTAACCCCTTTTTTGGAGGGGACTTTGTTAACCTGAAGCAGGTTGAGCCATTAATTTTACACTCTACAGTGTCTGACAAAATATTTTGTCAACACTGCTATCAGAAAAACTTAAGATATGGATGACTGCTGTGAGAAGTGGTTTCAATGAGCTACTCTTTCAGGAGATAAGTCAAGTAGTATTAAAACAAAGGTTGCTGTCATAAATGAGAGCAGGAGACCGAGGAGTCTGTGTGAACCCAAGTGTGGGATTTTTATTACTGACAGAGAGGAACAGGCAAGAGTTGTGGCCGGGGACAGGCGTGGGCTGGTTGATGTGCAGACATGGCTCTCGGGGTGAACCGGAGGCAAGGTCAAGGAAGCGATGCTGGAGTAGAGAGCTGTGTATGTCGAAACCAGGGATGAGGGACGCAAGAAATCGAGGGTCAGGGAAGGACAGGTAAGTAGACTGTGATTCCCCACCCGCCACAGGCAGCCCTCGACCACTGCAAGCTCTAAAAGGAGGGTGCCCCCAGAGCTGGGGTGCTAGTTGATCCAGATGGTCCCCGTGAAAATCAGAGATCAAGACAAGATCAAGAATTCCTGCGCAGGACCCAACACCACTCCTCCGGGCTGTACCCCTCCCAGTCCACCAGGTATTGTAACCCCTCACGTCGGCACCTGGAATCAAGGAATGCCCAAAATGTGTATGCTGGAGTCCCATCTACCTGCAGCAATGAGGGTTGCGTAACCTTTCGAGAGGTGTGGAACAGGGAGGTCCGATAGGGCTTGAGAAGAGATACATGGAATGTGGGAACCACACGCAGCTGTGGGGGCAGTCAGTCTGTAGGTCACCAGGTTGAGCCGCCAGAGGATCTTGAAGGGGCCTATGTAACAGGGACTGGGCTCCTTGGTAGCTTGAGATCTCTAGTGGACAACCATACCGTTTGTACTGGCAAGAAGGAGAGAGTTTGGTGGTGTCGGTCGGCCGGCAAACACTTTGATGGAGATGGTCTTTCACCGCAGGCCAGGTCTCTGTGCTGCCCTGGAACCATCTGTTGACAGCAAGCATGTCGCTAGATCCTGGATGCCACGGGAACAGGGGAGGTTGATATCCCAAAACGCACTGAAAAGGGGATAAACCAGTGGACGAAGCAAAAGAGAGTTACGAGCATATTCTGCCCAGGGCAGGAAACATAACCGGTGTTGTTTCTGACCACAGTATTGGCAGAGGAATCGGCCAATGTCTTGGTTAAGCCTTTCTACCTGACCAGTCACATGGGGGTGCTACCCTGATTTCAGACTTACCAACACCCCTAACTTGCACCAGAATGCGTTCCCCATCTGAAATGGGGTCCCGGATCGGACACAATATCTTCTGGTAGACCATAAAGGCGAAAAACATGATGGAACAGGGCCTCTGCTGTTGCAAGAGCAGTGAGGAGTCTAGGTAGGGAAATCAGGCGACATGCCTTTGAAAAGTGGTTAATGATTACCAAAAGAATGGTGTTACCTTCTGATGGGGGCAGGTCTACCAGGAAGTCAACCACCACGTGGGACCAGGGTCTGGAAGGCACCGACAGGAGTTCCAACAATCCCGCGGACTTCTGACTCGGGGTCTTGGCCTGCGCACAGACCTCGCAGACCTCCACGTACTCTTGAAGTATCGCTCTGATAGAGAGCCACCAAAGTCTCCCTTGCAGCAGTCCCTTGCAGAGTCTGTTGGTGGCCAGGGTGCCCGGCAGCTGTGGAGGACTGCATACTTACTGGAATGTATTCCTTTCTGGCTGGCTTGTCTGCTGGACCAGGTTCTTCCTCCTGGGCTGACCAGAGCTCCTGTAAGAACTGCCATTTGACGGGAGCAACAACACGTGTTTTGGGCAAGATAGGCTCAGGCGAGGCAGGAATCGGGTCTTTGTCATGTACGCAGGACAAGGCATCTGCCTTGGTGTTCTTAGTGCTTGGCTGGTATGACACAGTAAACCGAAAGCGGGTAAAGAACAAAGCCTATCGTGCTTGGCAGGGGATCAGGTGACGAGCGGGTTGTAGGTACTCCAGATTTCAGTGGTTAGTGAGAACGAGTTATGGGTGAGCAGCCCCCTTCAGCTAATGCCACCATTCCTCCAAGGTCAACTTCATGGCTAACAATTTCCAATTGCCAATGGCATAATTGCATTCTGCGGGAGACAGTTTGCGTGAGAAGTAGGTACACAGATGGAGTTTTGGTGGAGATCCCTGTCATTGGGACGGTACTGCTCCGACCCCAACAATTGAGTGGTCTACCTCAACTACAAAGGATAGCGTGGGATCCAGGTGTTTGAGGATTGGTGCAGATGTGAATCATTCCCTCAGTGCCCTTTTCCACATAACAGATGTGAGGGGGCAGCCACCGAACTGAAACCCTGAGTGAATCGACGGTAAAAATTAGCAAAACCCATGAACCGCTGTAGGGCTTTCACGGAAGTAGGCTTGGGCCACTCCAGAACTGCTTCGACTTTCTTGGGGTCCATAGCCACTCCCTCTGCACTCAGGATGAGCCCAAGGAAGGAAACCTGTCGCTGATGGAAGAGGCACTTCTCCCCTTTTACAAAAAAGGTGGTTCGCCAATAACTGCTGAACGTGCTGACCTATCAACTCAGAATAAATCAAGATGTTGCTCAGATAAACGAGCACACACTTGTTCACTAAATTCCCCAACACGTGTTTCACAAAGGCCTGGAAGACCAAGGGAGCACGTTCAAAAAACCAAAAGGCAAAAAAATGTATTAATAATGGCTTAGGGAGATGCTAAATGCGATCTTCCGCTCATCACCTTCTCTGATCCGAAGGTTATATGCACTCCGCAAATCCAGCTTGGTAAACACACACACTCCATGGACCTGTTCCAGAGCTGTGGTGACAAGTGGCAGGGGATGAGGGTATTTCACAGTTATGGCATTGAGACCCTGGTAGTTAATGCATGGGGGCAGTCATCTGTCCTTTTTTTCAATAAAGAAAAACCCTCCTGAGGCCAGTGAGGTCGAGGGTCAAATGATCACGGAGGCCAGTGACTTGACCACGTATTCCTTCATGGCCTCCTGCTCTGGCAGAGACAAGGGGTACACTCTACCCCAAAAGGGAGAGGTGCCTGGCAGGAGATCAATCGCACAGTCCCAGGGCCGGTGTGGCAGTAAGGCAGAGACTCTGCCTTTGTTGAAGACCTCCGCAAGGTCCTGGTATTCCCTTGGAATCACTAAGGGCTGGTCTATTTCAGGGTTCTCTATGTAGGTAGCCCGACATGGGAGTGACAAGCAGGCTTTTGCACATGAGGACCCCCATACAACGACTTCCCCGGTGCTCCACAAGGACACCGGGTCGTGTCGGGTGAGCCAAGTGTAACCCAAGATGATGGAAGTATCGGGGGGTTTAATATGAAAGAACACAAGGTATTCCATGTGGCACACCCCAAATTGTAACCTAAGAGGTTTGGTTTGGGACTCCACCACCCCTGAACCCAGTGGTTGCCTGTCGAGCGCAGAAACCCTTGACGTCACACCCTCGTGTCAGAATGCCCTATACCCTGGTGAAGGCTAGAGCCATAAAACAGCCAGCTACCTCAGAGCCCACCACCGCGCACGCAGCCACCTGATTCTCTCTTCAAGACAACACTATAGGTACTGACAACTGGTTTTTTGGTCGACACAGGTCGCTCACCTTTGGTGCCTGGCAGAGGTCTCTTGGAAGAGGTCGGACAGGGCAGGCAGCACGGAAATGTCCGGGATTGTCGCAGTACAGGTACAACCATCCTTGGGCTAGCATTGCCTCTCCTTGGTGGTCAAGCACCCCTGCCCAATCTGCATGGGCTCCGGAGCCTTGAGGTAGGGACAGGACATGGATGGAGCCAGCCAGGGGCTATGTTTGCACTGCCTGGCCAGGTTGTCAATCATAATGGCATTTTCAATGAAAAGTCCAATCCTTCCCCCGGTAGGCTAACTCAGGCTGGATCCGGGGGTTCAGGCCATTTCTGAAGCTTGCCAGAAACGCCATGGGCTTCCAGCCACTCTCCTCTGCCAGTGTCCAGAATTCTAGGGAATGTGCTACTACTGACCGGTAGCCTTGCTGGATTTTCATAAGGTGGTCACTAACAGTGTGGCCCGAGAGGGGGTGGTTGAACACTGCTTCAAACTGCTTTTTGAAGTAGTCATAGGTGGTTGGTGTGCATTTCTTCCAAACGGCCATGGTCCATTCAAGTGTGGGTTCAGTCAGCAGAGAAATCAAATAGGTAATTTTGCTGTCATCTGTGTGATACACATGCGGCAGGCTGGAGAAAGCAAGCTCACATTGGAGAAGAAACCCCTTACATTTTTCAGGGAAGCCAACATACTGTTTAGGCGTGGCCAGCTGTGGGTCTGTCGCAGGAACAATCAAGGCAGCAGTGGATGTCGTCGGGCTCGGCTCGAGGGTGGCAGCGGCTGCTTCATCATATACGGCAGTTCCTCTTCCCTGGATCGCCTGTACCAGACCTTGAAGGGTCTCCAAAATCTGCTACAGGGTCTGGTTTTGGGAACCGAGCGGTGTCCCTTTGTGTTGACACTGCGGAATTTTCTGTCACAAATGAGAGCAGGAGACTGAGGAGTCTGTGTGGACCCAAGTGCGGGATTTTTATTACTGACACAGAGGAACAAACAAGAGTTGTGGTCGGGGACAGGTGTGGGTAGGTTAATGTGCAGACGTGGTTCTTGGGGCAAAACCGGAGGCGAGGTCAAGGAAGTGATGCTAGAGTTGGGAGACATGGATGTTGAAACCGGGGACAAGGGCTGCAGGAAAATGAGGGTCAGGGAAGGCCAGGTAAGCAGACTGTGATTCTTTCAAAGCAGAGGAGATGCATGTTTCCCAGATGAGATTCCACACCCAGGGGAACAGGAATGTCTTCTTTATACCCTGCTGCTCTGGTTTGGGGCAGGTGCTGTCGATAAGAGTGATGTCGTGGGCGTGACAGTTACAATGCCAGGCAGCTTGATGGGGTGAGCAATTGTGTATGTTTGCAACGGTACAGCAGAACTGAGAATAGGGAATATCTTGTTGAGGTCAGACCTGGCAGGCATAATGCAAAATATTCAAGTTCAAGTTTCAAGTTTATTGTCATAGATACAAGTACCATGTACATGTATCATGAAAATCTTCCTGAATGCTTCTCCACAGACTATGGACAAAGACAATAAAAATACTGCACAAACAAAACAATGACAATGACAGTGAGTAGTGTAACAGCAATAGCAATAAATAATGGTAACAGTAGTAACAATAATGCCAGTTGACAGTCAGAGAACTCAGAACGAGAGAATGAGAATGCTTAAAGTGGCAATGTAATTTAATTTACCAATGTGCTTGGGTGAAGCAGTCCAGCTCTAGTTACTAAAGGCAGCACATTGGTTAGTGTTGTATACTCTTACAGCAGCGGGGTAAAAGCTGTTCCTGTACCTAGCTGTGCAGGTTCGAATAGACCTAAGCCATTTTGCAGATGGCAGGGAAGAGAAAAGTGCCCGTGCAGGGTGACTATGGTCTCTCATGATGCGCATTGTCTTTCTGAGGCAGCATGTGGTGTAGGTGTCCTGTACTGCTGGTAGCTGTGTGCCGATGATCTCCTGAGCCGTTTTGACCACCCTCTGTAGGGCTTTCTTGTCCTGTATGGAGCAGCTGCCACCCCAGGACGTAATACACCCTGTGAGGACAGACTCCACAGCACACCTGTAGAAAGTGGTGAGGACTGTAGTGGACATCCTGGCTTTCTTCAGACGCCTGAGGAAGTGGAGGCGTTGATGGGCCTTTTTGATGGTTTATGATGCTGTGTGCTCAGTCCATATGAGTTTGGCAGTGAGGGTGACCCCAGGGAATTTGAAGCTGTTGATTCTCTCTACAATGTCCCCTCCTATGTAGATGGGTGCCTGAACCATATCCTGTTTTCTGAAGTCAATCACCAACTCCTTAGTTTTACTGACATTGACAGACAGGTTGTTGTCCTGGCACCACTCTGCCAGGAGCCTCACCTCCTCTCTGTAGGCCGTCTCATCGTTGTTGGTGATCAGACCCACAATGGTGGTATCGTCAGCAAACTTTATGATGGTGTTGGAGCTGTGACTGGCTACACAGTCATGTGTGAACTGGGAGTATAGCACTGAGCTCAGGACACTTCCCTGTGGAGTGCCAGTGTTGAGGATCAGTGGGGAGGAGGTATTACTGTCAATCCGCACATGCTGGGGTCTGTTGGTGAGGAAATCCAGGATCCAACTGCACAATGCAGCACTCAGTCCCAGCCCTAGTTGTTTCTGGATCAGCTTGGTTGGGATGACAGTGTTAAATGCTGAGCTATAGTCTACAAACAATAGCCTTGCATAGCAGTTTTATTATCCAGGTGAGACAGAATGGTTTTTAGTACAAACAGTAAAGAATTTGTTAAAACTAGTGTAATATATGCTTCTTCAGCTGTGACCAGAAATAGTGATTTTGTTCTCCTGGGGGACAGTGGGACTAATGTGCTTGCATATCTCTGCTTCCTGCTACAATGAAGCTTCACAGTTCTTTCTGTTGCACAGACCTGACTGACTGACAGAGGTAGGATTGATATCCCCTTATTTCCACTTGGCCTGATAGAGGATTTTTCCATTTATTATACCTGCAGACTGAAAATCAGTTTTACTCATACCCTTGAGCAAGGTACTTACATTAAACTGCTATAGGAAAATTACCCAGGCATATAAATGGGTAAATAACTGTAGGCAGGTTAAAATTGTAAGTTGCTTTGGAGAAAAGCAACAGAAAAAACATAAAACGTTTCTTTCTTCAAAGTTCATATGTCGGGGACCTAGTGTACATTAAATATGTGTACTGATGTTAGTGTAAATCATGATTACATTTATATATTACAACAGAGTTACATTAACAGCAGATCTCAGGATCTTGTACAATGTCGTGGCAGAAAAGTGTCCAGACACATCCCCAGTTCTCAGTGTCACCACCTCTAGGTGAAGTACACTGAAGGAACACGAGAGGTCCTCAGTTGCCCAATTTAGCTCCTTTCACCCCTAGGATAAACTAGTAAAAAACCGAAAGACTCTTCTTCAACGTATTTTTAACGTCTCATGCTAAATTCTCGAATCACCAGTGCATTCCAGGGAAACTGGCAGACTGAGTTTGTGACTCATTGGGTTTACTGTGTGTGTGTCACTTTCTTGAGGATCCCTTACCCCTCAAGTTCTCATCTCTGTGTTTCCTGGATCACCAGTGGGTCAGTCCCTTAATTTTTCATTCTCAACAGTACTGATATGACCACAGCATAAGAACTGTACCGATCACTTTTTGCACTTAGCACCTGTACTTGTGAAAACTTCACATCTGAGTTCACCACTATCCAGGTCTTGGCATGGTCATAACACCGAGAGAGAAAGATACACTAGATGACAGCTTGCTGATGCCACACCCACGCCATCACCATAATCAGATACACCTGGACCTGGCAGGATATAAGGCAGAAGCAAACAGAGAAGGATGCGGAACCTTGTTCACTGACACAGCTCACCTGGTTGAGTCAGCCTGCTCCTCACTTCTCATCCTTGTTCCCATTCCATCCACCCGAGTCCTTCTCCCGTAACCTCTACCTTCCTGTGTTCTGATCCGTGTTTTCGTGTTTGACCTGTTGCCTGTATTCACCGACCACGATTCTGGATTTCCTGGTAAACGACGTTTGCAGTACGAAGACCCACTTGTTGGACTTCATTTATTAGCATGTCTTCATATGCATTTCTTTTATCCTTACTGTTTTATTTTATCCACTGCAGGCTGAATTAGCACACACACTAGTTATGTACATCTCGTGTTTGTGGGTGTTTCAGCGTAGGAGCTCGGAAAGAGCAGAGCGAGTGCAGGTACACAGACATACAGTATTAACAGTGATAATTAAAAAGGCAATTAGTGTTCTAATTAATGAAATGAAACTGCCTTATGTTGTGATAACACAGAGGAACGCACACACTCTCTCTGTCACTCACACACTGTGGGTGAACCCAAACAACATGTCTTTGGACTGTAGGAGGAAACCAGAGCACCTGGAGAACATGCAAACTCCACACAGACTGAGCAAGGATCAAACCCATGTCCTCTCACAGCACCTGGGTGGTGTGAGACAGCAGCACTATTTGCTGTGGCACCGCCTTTTTTTGTCTGTACTGCTTTGTTTTTTTGTATTAAAGACTGAATTACTACGTAACACTGAATATCATACATATATATTGTGTTTGTGAGTGTTTCAGTTCAGCTTTTAAACTTACTGAAGCTCAGTGCAACAAAACACAATGGTATACATACCCAGAAAAGGAACTGTATATAATTGCATTTATTCACATACACGCTTTTCTCCAAAGCAACATACAACTCAAAGAACAATACATGCTTTGGAAAAGGAGGAAGAATCTGCCTTACTTGCTTATTTTCAGAGGAGATGATAGGTGTCTGGGTTTTGTTCTCCTTACACCAGGATATGTGTCAGTGTGTGTTGATCTTACATTTACATTTATTCATTTAGCAGACACTTTTCTCCAAGGCGATGTATCTCAGAGAGATTTTAAGAGAGATCTTGGATACAGGCAGTTTTGAAATCAAATGGTAGCCTTGCCATAAATTCCAGCTCTGTGACACTCATGAAACACAGTTTTTGTTGAGACTTGACTCACAGAAGTGCCGATTCTAATCTGAATCATTTTTGAGGCTTTGACGTGTCCATATATCTGTGCCGGTGGTCTTCAGCTTGCAATTATTGCTAGTCTTTCCTCACGTAGTTTGTCCACGTTTGGGATATGCTTTCATTATTCTTGAGTCTGTTTCATTTAACACAATTTTACAGTTTTTGTGAATAATGCACTATCTGGCTTTAGTTTCTTTGAAAACGCACATATTAAAGTGTTAATTGTGAGATCATTTTAATTGCTAATAATGTGCTAATTGTCAGATCATTCAAGGCTCTCCTTTTTTGCAGCTAACATATCCTAACTGTCAGTCAGCCTAATGTGACTCATCTTTAGAGCTGCATTTTAAAATGTGCTTTAGGTACTTGAGTTAAACTTCTTTTTCATGTGGTGTTTATTTTAATCAATTTCTTGTATATGCTACAACTGTGAAGAAAAAAATACAGTAAATATTAGCATTTCAAAAATAACAACTGAATCTACCAATTTATTAAAAATAATTATTTGTCCAATACAGGGTTCCAGTGGTCTGGAACCACAGATTTCATTCTGTGTGTGTGTGTGTGTGTGTGTGTGTGTTTGTGTGTGTGAAAAGTAGATCATCTGAAATAGAGAGGGAATTAGGAATTAGTCAGGGAATTCAGGGATATTAGATAGCAATGTAAAAAGGTCAAAGAGCTGTCTAAAAATGGTCTTAGGAAGACTCTTGAAATGTTTAACCAATAAAGGCTGCAATGCCTTGGCCATAAGGCAAGAGCAACTACATTACATTGTGCATGTTTTTGGCAATGCTGGTGAATCTCAGACATTTGTCTGGGCTTCTCTTCTTTTCTTGCTTCTCTTGGAAAACTGAAGAAGGTTAATCTAAATTAATCTTCAATTAAAGTTTCAGTCAGGATATCTTTTTCCTCTGTTTCAATGGGTTTAAATGTATTTTAATGAGTGTGTCCCCTACCCCTCCAGCCTTGCGCCCTGTGTTGCCGGGTTGGGCTCCGGTTCTCTGCAAGAATATCCCTTTTTTCTCAGTTATCAATAAACAGGACCCTTAGGGCAGGTTTATCTTAATTTCTGGCTCTCTTTCTGGACAGCACATCACACTTAAAAATGTTTATGGCCTAAATGTGGAGTCCCCAGATTTCATGTCCTGCACGGTGTCTTTAATTCACCATTACTGTAAAGGTGTTGCTTGTTTGGCTGGCCATTTTAATTGTGCATTAGGCATTAGATAAATCATCCATGTCTTCTATGTCAAATTTAAAGTCATCTGCTACTCCTAAGAATATGAGCTCCAGTCTAGGTTTGGTTGATATCTGAAGAGAATTGCACCGCCACATTGAGGATAACACATTTCATTCTGCCCTGCCTAATTCTTATTTGAGACTAGATTATATTTTCATCCAAAACAGCTTTATTTATACAGTCAGTCCTGCCAGATTGGCCACAACAAGCTCTCAGACCATGGATCAGTGTTTTTAAAAAGTTGATATTCTGTGGATATCTCCCAAAACTAAGCAATGGAGATTGAACTGCACTCTTTGAGATAGTAATGCTTTCTGCTGGGAGATTCCAGAAGGCATAGACCTGTATCGTCAAGATAACCAGCAGCCTACAATCTCAGCCGCTGCTACATGGGCTGCAGCTGTGATGTTGCGTCCAATCGAGACAGTGACACAGACGCAGATTACTGTAACGTCCAAACAAAGACCGGAGGGTGCTGATCTCTGCAGTAGCGTGATGTGTAAAACACTGTATGAAAAAATCTAAAAACATTAAAAACATACCCCAAGGCTAAGACAACAAATAAAGAAAGGAAACTTACCTGGCACCTCCACCACAGAAGACAAGTGGAGACCTGGCTTGTGTCTAGGGTGTTGCTGTACACCTCACCTTCTGTTCTTTGGGTGTTTTCCTTTTCACATCATGTCTCCCCTCCATCCTATATGTTAGGTTATCTTATCTTAAAACAGTCGATGCTCTATCATGCTCATTATGTCCAAAGACAGAAATATTGGAGCATATTTTCAGCAGTTAAAAGTAGTACAGCATGCACTGAATTCACACACACACACACTTTCAGAACCGCTTGTCCCATACGGGGTTGCAGGGAACCGGAGCCTACCCGGTAACACAGGGCGTAAGGCCGGAGGGGGAGGGGACACACCCAGGACGGGATGCCAGTCCGTCGCAAGGCACCCCAAGCAGGACTTGAACCCTAGACCCACGGGAGAGCAGGACGGTGGTCCAACCCACTGCACCACTGCACCCCACAATGAATTCAGTTTAATAAAAATATTAATAAATACATTTAGGTTTAAGTAAAGCATGCCTGTTAAAATTTTCTTAGTTTTCTTGGAAATTCTTGGTATTTTTGTAAAATTTAGTTTATAAAGCCTCCTCTGGACATATCTGAAAATGCCATGGTGACAACCACATTGCTAAACCATCAATTAGTGTTTCAACAGCAGCATCACATGGAAAAAGCGTGTAAAATACGCCCACACAGACTGAAACCACTTGTCCCAAGCGGGGTCGTGGCAAGCCGGAGCCTAACCCGGCAACACAGGGCACAAGGCTGGGGGGGAGGGGACACACCCAGAGCGGGATGTCAGTCTGTCGCAAGGCATCCCAAGCAGGACTCAAACCCCAGCCCCACTAGAGGGCAGGACCCAGCCAAGCCCACTGCGCCACCGCACCCCCAGGTGTAAAATAACATTTTGAGACATTATTTTTCAGCATGTTCTGTGGTTATTAGGGATCTAATCAGAAACATCTGTTAAAAGCACATGCAAATGGGGAACAAAGAACAGGAGTCGGGGACAAAAGGGAACAGAACATGGAACGTGGTGAGTGCTATGAGTGCAGATGGGATGGTTGTCTCAATGTGCTTAACTGAAGCCAGGTTCTGCTGGTTAAGGTGTGGAGGTGGTCATAACAATTTCAATCTTTTTTATCATCATTTTCAAACATCACTTGTAAATGACTTGCTGCCTCGTTTCAGCAGTGCCATAACCTTGTGAGGGACATCTGTTTCTCGTCTCTGTATTTCAGTTTATCTGTATCTTTACCCCTAAACTCAAATTTATAGTGATTACTGTAATTCCATTCAGTAAAACTTTCAGAGAATTTCATATAAAGAGATTCAGGACCCCAGAAAAGGCATTTGTAATGGGGATATTGTCATTAACTGTTCCTCTCAAACAGCTACACTCTACACTGTTCCTCTATAGGAACCTGCAAAAACCCACAGCTTACAGAGGAAGCTGAAACCACAGTGTACGTATTTTCCCCTTCCTTCTCTCATAATCTCACAAGCATCAAGGTAACCAAACCAAAGTATATATTTAACTTGCAAATGGTCATCAGAAACTCACAGGGTTGTATTTAAAATGATTTGCATTTTGACCAAATATTTTCAGCTCATATAAATGGTCATTCACTACTGTGGTGCTCAAATTTTTTAATCATAGAAGTTAAGTATGGTAACTGGTAATATTTCTTTTTAATATGTTTTAAGGCTGTGCACTGTGCTATGAAATGGAAAATCACTCTGGAACAGGTTGTACCAGGCACCAGGTAGAGATGGCTTGATAGTGGTCCTGCTTGCATAACAAGAAATGTTCTCACAGACAGATATTCCTGCCTTGCCTGCGAGCAAGGTCAGTTTAAGATAAACTGGATGATAGGGATTGGATGGTTCAGCTTTAGGCAAGGCATTTTGAGAACAAAGAAGCAGAAATTTACTGAGAGCAGAGAAGCAGGAAGGCACTGACACACCTGTTGTGATGCCCTGTAATGAATTACGTATGAGCTTGGTAAATAAAAGCAGGCAGTCAAAACTGATCTGATCTGTTCTAATAAAATGTTCGTCATGAAAGCTGCCTGTGCGTCCTCTTTCGCCCCACCCCAACCCAGAGTACCACATGCCACAATATGACTGTTCTAAGGCATCCATTTACATATAACATGATATAGATGCAAAATAAGCTTTAACATTGTGCTCGTGGTAATACTTAATTTTTTATGTAAATATGTAAAATCTGGTTGTGTGACAAAATCCGTAAAAAATAATGATAAAAATAATAAAATTCCTTCCTGGATTGGCGCCTTGTCATGGCAGAAGGGCTTGTGTGATCTAGGGATCTCCAGAGCTGTATCATTGGGAGCAGTATACTCCTGGTAGGGTCTCCCAAGGCTAACAGGTCTGGAGTGAAGATCCAGACTAACATGATCCAAAAACTCCCAAGAAAAAAGTAGACAAGAGAACCTTTACCCTGTCTGGAATAGGGTCACCGGGACCTACCTTTGGAGCCAAGTCTGGGGGTAGTGTTCCTAGGTGAATGCCTGGTGGTCGGGCAGCCCACGTAACCCAGCCAGGCTCAGCCCAAAAAGCAACTTGGAGGGGGCCATGTGGGCCCACCACCCACAAGGTCCAACATGAGGGTCGGGTGCAATGCTTTTCAGGAAGCAGGAAGGGGCAGGCTAACGCATGGCGTCGCGGCCCCCTCAGGGCAGAAACTTGTTCTTGGCACGTGGAATGAACCTCACTGGGGGAGAAGGAGCCAGAACTGGTGCAGAAGGTTAAAAGATACCAACTAGAAATAGTTGGGCTCACCTCCACTCACAGTGTTGGCTCTGAAATCAAACTCCCTCTCCTTCCTCCTCAGGAGCTGCACAGAGTGAAAGGCGCCGGGTGGGGTTGGGGATACTTACAAGCCCCTAGCTGGCTGCCATACAGTTACAGTTTATCCTGGTGGACAAGAGGGTCACCTTAATGCGACTTAAGGTCACAGAGGAGAAAACTTTTACTGTTGTGTGTGCTTATGCACCAAATAGCAGTTCAGAGTATTCAGCCTTCTTGGAGAGGGTGGATGGGGTTGTGGACAGGGCCCCACGTATAGACTCTATAGTCCTTCTGAGGGACTTCAACGCTCATGTTGGCAATGACTGGGAAATCTGAAGTGGGGTTATTGGGAAGAACAGCTTGCCCAATCTAAACCCAAATGGAAAAATGTTATTGGACTTCTGTGCTAGTTGTGGTTTGTCCATAACAAACACCATGTTTGAATACAAGGATGCTCATAAGTGAACTTGGTACCAGAGCTCCTTGGGCCAAAGATCGCCTTTGTAATCATTTCATCTGACTTGAGGCCACATGTTCTGGACACTTAGGTGAAGAAAGGTGCTGAGCTGTCAATCGATCACCATCTGGTGGTGAGTTGGATCAGATGGCGGGGAAAACTGATGAACAGATCCAGTAGACCCAAACATATAGTGAGGGTGTGCTGGAAACGACTGTCAGAGGACCCTGTCCGGAATGATTTTAACTCACAACTCCAAGAGAACTTTTCCCGTGTCCCGGAGGAGGTAGGGGACATGGAGTCTGAATGGATCCTGTTCAAAATCTCCATTGTGGAAGCAGCCTGGCACAGCTGTGGCCAAAAGCTTGTTGGTGCCAGTTACGGCAGCAACCCAAGAACCCACTGGTGGACACCGGTGGTGAGGGACACGATCAAGCTGAAGAAGGAGGCCTTTAGGGCCTGGTTGGTTCTGGGGATTCCTGACTCAGCAGATAGGTACTGGCAGACAAAAAAGGTGGCAACGGCTGCGGTTGCAGAAGCAAAATCCAGAGCATGGGAGGAGTTTGGTGAGGCTATGGAAAATTACTATTGCTCAACCTCAGAGAGGTTCTGGAAAACCATCCGGTGGCTCAGGAGCTTCGGAGGTGGAAGGAGCACATTGAGGAAGTCTTAAACCTGAGAGATATGCCTCCCATACAGGAGTCAGGGCCAGAGGCTTCTGGGGTATCAGAGTCCATTTCCCTGGTGGAAGTCACTGAGGTAGCTGGAAAGCTACACAGTGGCAAAGCACCAGGGGTGGATGAGATTTGCCCGGAACTGCTTAAGGCCCTGAATGTTGTAGGGCTGTCATGGCTGACCCGCCTCTGCAATGTTGCATGGACCTTGGGGACAGTGCCTTTGGATTGGTAAACTGGGATGGTGGTCCCTGTCTTTAAGAAAAGGGACCGGAGAGTGTGTGCCAACTATCGGGGTATCACACTTCTCAGCCTCCCTGGGAAAGTCTATGCCAGGGTGCTGGAAAGGAGGCTCCAGCTGATAGTTGAATCTCAGATTGAAGAGGAACAATGTGGATTCCATCCTGGCCATGGAACAGTGGACCAGCTTTTTACCCTTTCACAGATAATTGAGGGGGCAAGGGAGTTTGCTAATCCAGTCTACATGTGTTTGTGGACTTGGAGAAGGCCTATGACTGTGTTTCCTGAGAAATTCTATGGAAGGTGCTTAGGGAGTATGGGGTGCCGGGGCCACTACTGCAGGCCATTCAGTTTCTGTACACACGGAGCAAGAGCTGTGTCCGCATACTCGGCATTAAGTCAATCCCAAAGCTCACTTCTATTAACTAGCATTTCATTCTAGTCTCAAATGATGAACACTTGTTAAAAATGTTGCAAAACTTTACACACACACACACAGAGAAACCACTTGTCCCAGGTGGGGTTGCCGCAAGCCAGAGCATAACCCAAGCAACACAGGGCACAAGACTGGAAGAGGAGGGGACACATGCAGGACAGGACACCAGTCTGTTACAAGGCACCCCAAGCAGGACATGAATCCCAGACCCACCAGAGAGCAGGCATAGGCCAAAACTGCTGCCCCACCACACCTCCCTGCAAAGCTTTATCTAAAATGTGTTTACTGCATAAACTATGAAACTCTAAATCACAGCTGTGTCTTGAGGTTTTATTAAGAAAAAAGATTTTACATTTTTAATTTAGCTGCAGGTTCAGTATTCAAGGTAAATTTTATCATTTATTCAGAAGCCTATTTCTTTCACTACAAAGCCAGAGCAGTGGATTTATTAGTATATAAGAATGTTCAAGAAGTGAAGTGAGGTCTGTGTAACATTGTGCAGCCACTAAGAAACAGAGCATAAAATAAAAAAGCCAGTCCTATCTAAAGGCAACAAACTGGAGAGGATAGCACCAAAGGTAA
The DNA here is from genome assembly GCF_900964775.1 of Scleropages formosus. Classification (NCBI taxonomy): domain Eukaryota; kingdom Metazoa; phylum Chordata; class Actinopteri; order Osteoglossiformes; family Osteoglossidae; genus Scleropages; species Scleropages formosus. The sequence continues at coordinate 5,826,133 of NC_041814.1, forward strand.
GGGAAACATAAACAAAGATGGAAATTAGACTTCAGCACATTTATTTGCACTAAGGTATGGTTCTCAGGTTCACAAAGAAAAGCATTTAAACTCTGTGCTAAGGTAAAAACAAGAATATAACACTTATCTCCAAAAGTGATTCAAAGTGGTTTTCCCTATTGCAGGTCATGGTGGTCCGGATACTGTCCCAGCAGCATAGATTGCTAGGCAAGGCAGGGTATACCCCAGATGATATTCCAGTCCTTCACAGCTCAGATTAAGACAAATTCATTTCTTTGCATCTTTTGTTTTTCTCATGCTGCCAAATAATACCCGAGAAGCATTGAAATTATTCTAGTTAAATAATCTGTGTAATTTCATTCTAGTACCTTCAACACATATGTTATAGTCTTTTGTTGCATATACTCATACTATCTGAACATACGTCATTGTGTGCCACCAACGAAAAAGGCTTTGTTCTTACCGTCATTGTTGTACAACTCCTGTTGAAACAAGATCTGACTGCAAACTGCAGTTAATTATATTTGACTGAGAGGCTGTGACAATGTGTTCCGTCTTTCACAGCCTCAGTCATAATGGGTGAATTAGACATGTATTTCCTGTTTTTCCAACTTCAGGCAGAATCTCTCTACTTCACAAGATCACCTAAAGGCAGATAAGACATGGGTACTGCTGAGAATGTCAAATTGTTCACTGCAACCCCCGGCACATCTCATTATGAGAAAGCAGAGTATATAGCTAAGAAACACTCGCCAGTATGCCCATCCCCCTGCCCAAAGTTTAGTCAGTATGATACCATTACAGTAGTTATGTTATTATGTATGAAAAGTCCAGATACAGAATGATCTGTGATACATGATCTTGAGTACTGTGTAGTCTGACACAGTTAGTGTATGCTCTGGGACAAATGCTGGCGGTTATGAATACAAGAACAGCTCATTCCTTGGTCCTTCACAGAAAGATACATCCCGCAATGTACAGTGCGCTCTTTAGGACAGTATACCATTCTTCTTCTTTGCTCAGTTAATCATGTAAGGTTTTTTGTATTCTTTTTATTAGTCACAGGTTATTCAGCCGTATGACACAAGCCCTGTACTTTCTTCATATCAAATAAAATAAGGGGACAAATTTGGAAGTTTTAAAAAAAAAAATGCAAGACTGAACCTTGCTCCAAATTCAGGGAAAAATGTTAATGTATTTCAGATGTGTTTGAAATACATGTATTTCAAATTTCAAGAGGATTATAGTCAAACATCCTCTGTTGTCATTTGCACATTCATACACAGACATGATGAGAGGAAAAGAAAACAAAATGGTGAGCGGAAATAGATTTTTTTTTCCCTGTGGTTCAGGCAGGAAGCTATTTTGCTCACTACCAATCTTTCTAGAACAGACACGTATCATCAAGCACAGAGGTAGAAGAATCAAAAACAAAGATACAGACACGCAGGCTACATGGACAAAACTGTTCAGACAGGGAACATCAAACTTTGAGGTAAATAATTAATCTGGTTTCCAGAATATGGAAAATAGCTTGATAAACTGATGAGTATTATGTTATACCACTCTAAAGAACTGAAAAGGATGATTATGAATATGTGTTTTTATTTGTTATTCAGGGCTTTACTTTAATGTAATTTTGCCTTTCTATGAGATGTGTAAGATATTCTATGTATAATATCAATATATTATCTTTGTAATACATTTTTAACTTTGTCTTCATCTTGGTTGAAACAAAATAATTTTTAGGATACATTTCATTGTATCTTAGAAAGATATTTAAATATAAACATGCTGCTCCTCATACTTATCATTTATTTTACATTCTAATTCCTTTTGTAATGTTTTCAATAAAACTTCACTGCGCCTAACGGAAATATACCCTTATTTTTTGTAGAACACAGCGTAAGAATATTTACTTCAAAATGTTGCTTTGGAACTTCCATGTGTAAACATAAGCATTTACTATTTTTGTATCAGTAATTTCAATTATGCTCATACCATCTTATAGATTGATGTTAATTCTCCATATTCTCTGTGTAGGTGGTAAAATTTTATGCACTATACATAAATTATTTAAAAAGTTTAAAAGCTAAAGCGTTTGTTAGTAACGTTAAACTGGTAGAAACTTGAAAAACTTTTCACTTCCGTTGTTAGTGTGCTGGGTAAGTACCTTGTGGTCCCAGATACCCGGAACTCTAAACATAGTGCTGGATTGATAAATGATGAGTGAATATACCAGTATATGTGTCACTTAAGACTGCCCTTTTTTCGTGTATTCATTAGAGCACTGTCACCAAAAAATATATTGTTATATGAAAATATACAAAATTATATAACATTAATACAGTTTATGAAGCGGAAAGTGAGGGTGCTATCCTGATCGATAATGGAGAAATATTAAAGCAACACACACACACACAATTTCGGAACCGCTTGTCCCATACGGGGTCGCGGGGAACCGGAGCCTAACCCGGCAGCTCAGGGTGTAAGGCTGGAGGGGGAGGGGACACACCCAGGACAGGACACCAGTCTGTCGCAAGGCACCCCAAGCGAGACTCAAACCCCAGACCCACTGGAGAGCAGGACCCGGTCCAACCCACTGCACCACCGCGCCCCCCTTCTTAAAGCAACACTCTACAGTTAGTTAAACATATAAAAACTGAATTGGAAAAAACATTTGTTTTGCAAACATTTTCTTTTCTTTGCTGTAACTGTGTTGTTATCACATAGGAATAATTGTATGTAAAGATGAAGGAGACAATGAGAATGCTTTTGAGACAACTGCATTTTAAAGTGAATTTTCATAACCATGGCATCTTTCTTTCTGTTGTGTGTCAGCATTTACTTAAAGGGGTCACAGTGATTTTTTTTTTTTCTCAAATGGATGAGGAGGAAACAGCTCCCCTTGTCAACAGAGATCGGATGGGCAGCCACAGGTCAAGTTCTGGGCCTGGCCTCCAGGTCCATCTCTACTATAGCCCTGCTCAAAGGGATGAAGTAACATTTTGGATAGGAGCTGGGCAGGTATCTGCAGAGGAAGTCTGCTTTATTGCAGCGAAAGAATGTGGTAAGAATAATGTGTCAAAGGTGACATCCACAAAAATTACCATACCCACAAAGTACTCTAAACTGATGATATATTCTCTTAAAAGCTCAGAAAACAACAAAGTGCTGTTTTTCTTCAGGTACAGTGAAGTGACTAGCAGCTAAATACTGCTCAATTTATCTTTAATAATTTGTACTCTGAATACTGTGTTGTATATGTGGGTATGATATTAAAAATGAGGTGTCTTATTTTTGACATCACACCAAATGGAAGGACTGAATTCCTTCCTTAACTGGTTTATTGGTCTGAACTTGAATCTTTTGGTTCATTACATTATGTAGGTGCAAACCATTAAGATATTTGGTTTCTGAACCTTGGTATATGCCTTAAGCTCCATTAAAATGAGGAGCCAAAAGGAAAATTGTTTAAGTGTTTCCTACTATCATATGTTCTCCGCATTCTGCCTTCTTTTTTCCCAGGAATTTTGCCTGTATACCACAGTCTGTTTGCCCTGGCTTCTGAAGATCTTTCTTATTGGTTTCCACCAAGCCATGTATTCAATGTGGATGAATATTTAAGCCTCACTGTTCACTATCGAGTCAGGTAAACATTTAATACAGTGATTATTCTGACATTTTAGAAATAACTTACAAAACAGGCTTTTCTACAATATTTATTAAAGATATGAAAACATTTCTGGTGCTCTACATTTTAACACACACACACACACATTTTACATTTTAACAGTTCATTTAAAATATTTTTTTTATCTACAGTAATTTTTGTTTTGCCAGTTTCTATTAGTTTTTTAAGTCTTCAGTGTTTAACTTTAGCCATACTAAATTATTTTTAGAGAAATAAATGAAAACAGTAAAGAAATTTACTCTCACAAATACATTTCTCTGAAAACTAATGAATGCATTGAGAATTAGTGCGAGAATAACTTTTATTTTCTTATGTTCTTTGATCTGTTTTACAGATTTTTCTTTTTAAACTGGTTTGGACAGGGGAGCAGAAAAACCTGCCGCTACTCTCTTGCCAGAAGTCAAATCACTGCAGTACTGGACTACTGTGTCATTGATTATCTCTTTTCTCAGGTATTTGAGAGCGCAAGTGATGAGTGACGTGCTGGTGCAGCAAGTAGCACTGCATTGCACAGTGTCTGGGTGGTGCAAGAGACTGTGGGTTTGATCCCTCCTCAATCTGTGTGGAGTTTGCATGTTCTCCCTGTGTTTGTCTGGCTTTCCTTCCACATTCTAAAGACATGCTCTTCAGGTTCTTCATAGTGTGTGAGTGATAGAGAGTGTGTGTTCAGCTGCTGGATGGATGGGTGACCCATTGTAAATAGTGTACAGTACTAGGTAAGTCACTTAGGTGACTAAGATCTGGGCTGGTAACATGACATAGGGTTTGTTGGAAGTTCCTTTGGAGATAAAGTGTCTGCTCAATGAATAAATGTAACAGCCCAAAGGCTATTACTATGTTATGCTCAAATATGTGTGTTTTTTTAATATTTTGCCATTTTAAGCCTAAACCTGTTACAGCCCATAATGATGAATGTTGCCCAAGGTTTCTGTAGAAAAATCTCTCTTCCAACATAAATAAGAAGCTTTTAGATTCCAAGGTTTTTGGATGATGTCTGATACTTCCTGAAAAATATGTAGCAGAGATACAGCACAGAACCTGAGCAAATACAGTTTGTAGTTTCTGTCTCATTGATTGTGATTCTTCATACATGATGTTTTCAAAAGTCAGTGATTTTAATTTGAAATTTTTTTGTGTTTTCAGTCACGCAGTGACTTTGTGAATGGGCATGCAGGGGTCTCACCTTCACTCAGCGCTAAAGAGGAGTGCCTTGGTATGGCAGTGCTGGACCTGTGGCGACAAGCCAAGGAGTGTAACCAAAGCCTGAAGGAAGTCTGCAAAAAAGTCAGGTGACTAAAGAATGCTGTTGTGGGTGGAATGGACAAGGGTCAGGAAACAGGCAGCTAATCCTAACATTGCTGCAGAATGTTACAAAATTGTCTCAACAAAAAAAACATATATCAAGCATATTCAGCCTGAAATATAGGAAAATCTTTTTCGAGTTCAGCCTGCTCCAAGATTTCAATTGAGACAATTTATCACTTCAAATGACTTTTCAAAAATTTTCAAACTACATTAAAACAATTGGTTCAACTGTCATTATTTCTCATAAATGTTGAAGCTGACAGAAATAATTAAAACTTGGATTATAGTCTGAATAGCATTTTGTTCATCTGAATAAAGGTTCTATTAGCTGTATCCATCCAAACCTCTTCTGTTTTCAGTTACAAGTCCTGTCTGCCTGAAAGCCACAGACAAGACATTCAGCAGCTCAACCGTCTTGCCCGCTATCGCATTCGAAAGACTTTAAAGCACTTCCTGAACAAATTGGGACGTTGCCCAGCAGTAGGGTACAGCCTTAAACTAAAGTACCTGATGGAGCTGGCAGGGGTGGAGCCCCGGTATGGCACAGAGAGCTTCCATGTGCAGAATCCTGGGCGGGGAGCACAGACTGAGGGGCCCTGGTGTAAAGTCCTGCAGGTGTCTGGAGAGAGTGGCATACAGACCAGAACCACTGACACCCTGGTAAGGATAGCTCTTAATAATATGCCTACAGAGATATGCTTCTAGGAAATGATAGATGTTTTAGTTAGTAACTTCTCTCCCATTTCCATTTAGTATTGTATTTATATATTGCTTTTTTGTGTGAGTTTCTTCTGAAATCAAATTTGGTCTCTACAAGATAATTTACCTTTTGCTGTTGGTCTGTGTACAGGAATGGCAGACCTTCTGTGATTTCCCTGAGGTAACAGAGATTAGCATCAAGCAAGCCTACCGAGAACAAGTGCCTTTGGAGAGTAGAGTTGTCACAGTGACCCGACAGGATGACAGATGTTTGGTTAGTGGAAGTGGTTTGATTTTCCATATTATTTTCAATAGGCTTGAATTTACCTAAATGAGTTTGCAGTCTCCATGCAATCGGTAATTTTTTTTTGCATAGGAGCAGTGCACAAGAAAAATACATGTGCATACAGCTTCAATGGGTATTTAAACTTAAGAAGAAAAACTGCATGAGAACAGAAAGTAAAGCAAAAAACAGAGAAAATGATGTCCCACTTTTCAACTAGAAGGCTCTTCAGTTTACAGCTTCTATTAATGTCACCATCTTCTGTTAGCTTGGTGTTCACCCATTTGCTACAGTCGTGCTCAAACCAGTCTGAAATCAATACTGAAAATCAATACTATCCAGATTGAAATAAAATGTCATGAATGCAGCATAGTATATAGTGGGTTTCTTTTTAGCTTCACAACTGTATCTGGTGAAAAAATTGGTTTTATTCTGGGTCTTAACGTGGATTATCCTGGGAAGATATTTAATGCACACACACACACACACACACACACACACACACACACACACACACACACTATTTCTAAACTGCTTATCCCATACGGGGTCGCGGGGAACCGGAGCCTACCCGGTAACACAGGGCGGAAGGCCGGAGGGGGAGGGGACACACCCAGGACGGGACACCAGTCTGTTGCAAGGCACCCCAAGTGGGACTCGAACCCCAGACCTACCGGAGAGCAGGATCCGGTCCAACCTACTGCGCCACTGCGTCCCCCTTAATGCATATATTGACATCCAATTCAATTAATCAGAAGTTTCATGTTAATTATTATGGATAAGATGTTTGCCCCTGCGGGTATGGTGGCATGGCTGGCTCAGCTGGAGCCTCTTGTGTGGTGGGTCTGGGGTTTGAGCCTTGCTTGAGGTGCCTTGCGATGGACTGGCATCCTGTCCTGGGTGTGCCCCCTCCCCCCTTGGCCTTGCACCCTGTGTTGTCGGGTTAGGCTCCGGCTTGGCACAACCCCATTTGGGACAAGCAGTTGTTCACAGTAGGTGGGGTGTTTGCCCATTTGTTGAGGATGAGAGTACCCTTATACTGTAAATGTATCATTTCTTTTTAATTGGATTTTTTTTATTCATGTGTTCCTGTCACTAGAGTAGATTAATATATATTTGTCATATTAAAAAATTGTAAGGGTTTAGAGCATTAAAAAAAATTAATTTCTTAATGTTGACATATCAGCTACACATAAGTCTGACTCAAAGGCTATAATACATCACCTTCTGTGCTCCCATTTTGCATGATTAATCACATATTTATGTTAATTCAAAGATTAACTGACATAATCCTCATTAAAAAAACTGGAAAGTGCATGTTTTCACATAATGGGAACTGTTAGTAGTATAGTGGTTAGAGCTACTGCCTTTGGATCCTAAGGCTGCAGGTTTGATCCCCACTTCTATCTGTAGTACCCTTGAGCAAGCTACTTCTCCTAAATTGTTACAGTAAATTTACCCAGCTGCATAAATGATTGTAACTTTAACATTGTAAACTACTTTGGAAAAAAGCATCAGCTAAATGAATAGAAGTAAAGTAATGGATCAACAAATTCCTTTGTCACAAAGGGCTGAGATATAGGCAAGAAAACTGTACTCTAGTGGCATTAAGTGTGTCATATACTGTGTTAAAAGCAAGTATATTTGGTTTAGAGTTTTGTGATGGAGAAATTCCATTAAGGGTGTACCCAAAATGATGCCCTCTTCTTCTCTAGATCGCAACTCTGAACTGGACATGCAGTTACTGACAGTGAATGAATGAATGTTCAATAAAGCTATCATTTGAATAATTTCTTATATGATTGTAGTTTTCAGTATAAAAATTAATTATGTACCCTTATTGTTCTGGGACTATCAACAGGAAGCTGAATTTCAAACACTCGCAGAAGCTCTATCATTTGTTGCTCTTATTGATGGCTACTTCAGGCTGACCACCGACTCAAGTCATTATTTCTGTCAGGAGGTTGCTCCTCCCAGCCTGCTCCAAGACATTGAGAGCAAATGTCATGGACCAATCACGTAAGATACAAACATAATTTTATTTATGCCTCTAATCTTTCTGCCTGTGAAACAAATGTGGAGCATGGAAGTGTAGAAGAACATGCAACTCAGCAAGCAAATTTACAGATTGTAATTATATCAACAAAATAAACTAATGAAAAGTTAAAATGAAGCCTGTAAAACTGAAACATAGAAGTGTAACTATAAGTTATGACTTTCAATGTCACTATCACAGTCTGTTAAGTACAGTTCTGGAATGCATTATCAACATTTTCAGTCAGTAGTCTTTGCATAATATTTCATTTAACTCTTCCCTTACAAGGTCAGAATGTGCTACCCACAAGCTGAAGAAGTCAGGTGCGAAAAGTGGCTTGTTCCTTCTTCGAAGAAGTCCTCAGGACTTTCACAAGTATTTCCTCACTGTCTGTGTTCAGGTATACATCAAAATTAATGTTTGTGTCATTGCAGAATATAATAGGGTAGAATATGACTAGAATATGAAGGATAGACTGAAAACGGTTAATAAACAGAATCTTTGTTTACAGGCAAGAAATTATATGGATTAGCTCATATCATGTTCTAACTATGTCTTCTTCAGACATCACTCGGGATGGACTATAAGGACTGCCTGATTGTTAAAGACAAAGGGTTCTGTCTCTCCGGAGTCCATAGTTCTTTCCATACTTTGATGGAACTTGTTGAATTTTACCAAGAAAATGAGCTCCTGCTGGCAGAAGTACCTATAAAGTTGGGAAGATGCTGTCCTCCACGACCAAACGGTGAGGTCTAATCACCAGGTTAAGGGACAAAGCTTAATATAGGACAGGACTCTTCATGTCTCAGGAAGCAGGAAGGCTTTTTTGTTAACCCAAGTTAACCTAACCAGGCCCTAAGTTAAGCCAAACAACACCAAGAAAATTTACATCTTTGATAAAGCTTCAAGTTAATTTCTAAAAAAAGCACAGCTATAATATTCAGTCTTGGAGTTGTAATATGATCTGTACCAAAGGAAGGTGTATATGCCATAGAAGTTCAGCTAGTAAAAAATGGCTACCTACTCAAGTAAATGCTTTGATCATGATTCATAGCTTTACTGATTGCATACATTTACAGAGGAGCCGTCTTTCAGATGATGACTAACCAGTTTCTCTTGTAATCCATAAGAAAAGCCCTTTGTCTGTGTGACTGGAACAAAGGTGTTGTATGTTATGTTACCCTTGAGGTGTGCCCGATAAAGAAAAATGTCAGGTACACTTTTGAAAGAGCAGCATCGCATCTTGTGATGGCTCTCAAAACCATAAGTTTGTACTGCATTGCACCAATTTTTTTATATTGTTCTGCATTAGTACACAATGACAGTGTTTTTTCTTTCCATGCAAAAAACAGTAAGTGTGAATGGGCAATGCATTAAACAAGTATATTTTTGTTATTTAATTAAGTGCCATGACCTGAAAAAGCAGTTAAACAAAAAGTGAGTGAGTGACATTATTTAAAAAAATTGTAGAATAGTATAAAAACTCTTAAAAGATATATGTTTTCACTACAGAGCTCACAAACTTGATTATAATGCGCAACAGCTGCTCAATAGAGGCCTTGGGTTCACCGACTATGCAGAGACGTAAGGCCAGTCATGTCCAGTTTCAGATGATCAGACATGAAGACCTCAGACTGGTAAGTCATTTGTCTGAAACAACCTGTAGTGGAATGTTTGATTGTAGCTTCCTCCCTCAGATTTCCACACAGTTGGTTGCTTTTTAGCCCAGTTGGTTTTTCTTAGATATGAGATTGGTCAGTTGTGTCAGTGGAGCCTGGAGTGTTCACTTTGGTGTTATGTAGTTTTGATAACATGTCAATCTAGCCCTTTCTCTGGAAGTACATCTCCCTGGCTCAGCTTCAGAGAAATAAAAGATGACAACAAATATATGTAAACGCTGAATGTTGAAATAACTGCTTGCTGGATGACTGAAGGAAGAAGTGTTCTTTGCAGGAGGAAAGTCTAGGGCGAGGATCTTTCACACGGATTTTCAAGGGTTCAAAAACTGATATTCGTGAGGGGGAAAGACAAAATACAGACGTTCTCCTGAAAGTCTTGGATGGCAGTTATAAAAACTGTTGGGAGGTGAGTTTCCAGTATTACACAATTCTTTCAGTAACTTTAAGAACAATATTATAACAGACAAGGGACATTTAGTTCTGCAGAGGTCACATTAAACCTTACAGGAAAATATCTGCACATCTTGGTTCCTAGTGGCACAACAATGAGCACATTACAGCTAATCTATAAAGTTTTCCCTAAATATTCCTACTCTGTGCAGTCTTACTATATCAAAAGAGAGCTGTTCAGATATGAGGCCTTTTTATTTTGTAATACAGATGTTCCTCGACTTACGAGGGTTCTACTTAACAATTTTTTCCGACTTTAAGATGGTGAGCTAGTGATATTCAGTAGAAATCGTACTTAGAATTTTGAATTTTGATTTTTTTCTCTGACAAGCGATATGCAGTGCGATACTCTCTCGTGATGCTGGGCAGTGGCAGCAATCAGTATCCCCCAGTCTGCTATGCATTGTGTTTTATGCATCCATAATGTTACAGAAACGCCCATCTGTGTCTCCTGCTACTGGTGGGAAGAAGAAAAGGAGGGCAATTACTCTTGAGGAGAAACTCAAGATAACTGCCTAGCATGAAGGCAGAAAGGCCATAATGGCCATCGCACGTATGCTAGGCTGTGATGTTTGGAAGGTTAGGTGTATTAAATGCATTTTCAACTTATGATGGCTTTTGCGGAACATAACCCCATTGTAAGTCAAGGACCACCTATACATTGACCAGTTAAATTGCTATGTTTTTAAAATCAATCTAGAAATTTATTCTGTATAATTTAATACAATATTTTGTTATCATAACATCCTCAAATAAACCTGCACAAAACAAGTATTTCTTTATCAGTCAAGGCCAGGTGTCATATATATTACAATACAATAGATTTTAAATTCTTGTTCAGGTCCACAGGCCTAGCATGTAAAAATGAAAAATGTGGCAGTTATAAAACAATGAATAAGCCATTATTACTTAATTATTGCTACATTTTCATATCAGATGGACAAAACAGTATCATCTTCATGTTACATCAAAGATCATAGTAGGATGTTTGATGAAAGGCTGTGATATTCAAAATATCTTTTATAACAAAAATTATTGACGTAACGTTAAGCAATAGAAGTATTTAATTTATATTTACTTTTGTCCAAAGCAACGTACATCTCAGCAAAAGTACAATTTATGCATTACATTAAGAGAAGGAGACATAGCTGCAGACATGAAAGTCTCAAGCAAACCTAGTTTGTTCCCTACCACTTGCTGCACCGAGGTTCATCGTTCGAGTAGGTGCATAAAACACAGGCTAGACAAATCCTGAAACCCTCCCACCAATTTTTTTTTTTAAATATTATAAGATACACGGGGGGCGCAGTGGCGCAGTGGGTTGGACCAGGTCCTACTCTCCAGTGGGTCTGGGGTTCGAGTCCCGCTTGGGGTGCCTTGCGGCGGGCTGGCGTCCCGTCCTGGGTGTGTCCCCTCCCCCTCCGGCCTTACGCCCTGTGTTGCCGGGTAGGCTCCGGTTCCCCGTGACCCCGTAAGGGACAAGCGGTTCTGAAAATGTGTGTGTGTGTGTATAAGATACACAATTGAGCAAGTACAATGCCAGAGTAGTGGCTGAATAAAGGTTGTATCTGGGGATGCTTATGGAGTTACGATGTGTGAACACTTACATCATAAATGAGCTGGAGAGATCTTGGGCGAAGTGGATCTGGAAAAGGTGAGTTTTCAGACCCTTCTTGAAAATAGACAGAGTTTTCGCAATTCTGAGTGTCAAGGAAAGGTCATTCCACTACAACGGACCCAGAACCGAGAACCTCCGAGCTTTACCTTTTGTGCACGGGACCACCAAGCGAGCAGAAGTAGACAAGCGAACGGGCCTAGCTGGGGTATAGCGGTTGATTAAGTCTTGTAAATAGCTGGGAACAGTTCTATTGATGCATTTGTACACAGTAACCAGGGTTTTGAATTTGATTCGGGCAGCTAGGAAGCCAGTGCAGAGAAATGAGTAGAGGAGATACATGCGCTTTGGCAAATCAAACACAACTCGTGCAGCAGCATTCTGTAGAAGCTGCAGAGGTTTGATGGCATTAGCAGGAAGGCCACACAGGAGAGAGCTGCAGTAGTCCAGACGGAAGTCACCATGGCCTGGACAAGTAGTTGGGCGGAGTCAGTAGTGAGGTAGGGATGGATCCTACAAATATTATGCAGGATGTATCTGCAGGACCGGGTTGTGGCTTCGATATGTTGAGAGAATGACAGACTCAGTTGTTACTCCCAGACTCTTAACGAAGGAGCTAGGTGAAATGAGTGAGTTGTCCAGTTTGATCGACAGGTCGTGACAGGAGGACAGGCCAGCTGGGAGGTAAAGAATCTCTGTTTTGAAGAGGTTGAGTTGGAGGTGGTGATCATACATCCATGAAGAGATGTCTGACAGGCAGACAGCAATGTGTGCGGAGATGTCTGACGCACCAGCTGGAAAGGAGAAGAAAAGCTGGGTATCATCAGAATAGCAGTGGGATTTGAATCCATGGGAGGCTATGACCGGACCGAGGGAGGAGGTGTAGATGGAGAAAAGAAGAGGGCCCAATACCGAGCCTTATGGAACACTGGTTGAGAGAGGCAGAGGAGAAGAACGAGAGCTCCGCCAGACCACTTGATAGGATCTGTCAGAGAGGTAGGACTCAAGCCATCTTAGTGTTGCACCTTTGATCCCAAGCTGGTTAAGAGAGGAGAGTAGAATCTGGTGATTGACGGTGTCGAACGCTGCAGACAGATCGAGGAGGATGAGGATCGAGGAGAGGGAGGCAGCTCCAGCAGCTTGGAGAGCGTCAGATATCGCCAGAAGGGCGGTCTCAGTGGAGTGACCAACTTTGAAACCAGACTGATAACCATCGAGGAGATGGTTCCGGGTGAGGAAATCAGACAGTTGATCACAGGATGCGCACTGTAGGGTTTTAGACAGGAAGGAGAGGAGAGAAACCAATCTGTAGTTTTCAACCAGATTGGGGTCCAGGGAGGGTTTTTTAACAGAGGTGAGATTAGAGCTGTTTTGAAGGCAACTGGTAAACAGTCAGAGAAGAGTGAGGAGTTGATGATTGTAGAGATGAAATTAGAGGAAAACTTGTGAGAAAACCACAATGTATTTGAGTCTTGACAAATGTCAAAACTGAACGTGATGCTAATTATATTTTTGATTTCATAGAAGTTCATCATGTAGTTTTGGCTACAGCCAGGTTCTTGCATATCTAATTCAGGGAGTGACATGGCATGAGACAGTACAGGGTGGACTTAACAGAGTTATTTCTTTCAGAATATTAAACAAACAGTGTAAGAAGCATAAAAACAAAACAGGAACTTCTGCATCTACACCGGGTCTGTTCTCCACAGTGCATACATGCTAGACCTCTGTTTGTCCATTTAAATATTATCACTCTACATTTATTCATTTAACTGACACTTTTCTACAAAGCAATTTACAGTGTTAGGGTTACTTATTTATACAGCTAGGAATTTTTTACTGGAGCGACTTAGGGTAGGTACCTTGTTCAAGGGTACTACAGCCAGAGTGGGGGATCAAACCTGCAACCTTGGGGTCCAAAGGCCATAACTCTAATCATTATGCTACTGGTATAATGATCCCATAATTCAACTATTTACAATAAACAGTTCCCGCTCAAACTCTCAGTAACTTTTATTAGTGAAGTGTGGTCAAAAATCTCAGGGGTGGGTGCAGCTATGCTTCTGCTTACCACACAGGCTTATAGTAGCCATAGGGAAATTATATTTTGTTTCCTGTCCTTCTGTTGACGTAATACACTCTTCATATTGGTCTCTAAGATATATGTCGCTTTGGAGAAAAGCATATGCTAAATGAATAAATGTAAGTGAAATTTACACCTTTTATAAAGATAAAATATTATGCATCTTTATAGCAAAATCCAAAATTATGAATGTTATTTTTAATTTTAATATGAATGTTAATTTGGTTAATTGTTTTTTTGCATTTACTTTTGTTCTCTGATTTAATGACACCAGCACACAACCAGAAAAGAATGTCAGTGTCCTTTCAATCAGCTGAAAAAAACACAATTTTCTTTTCTATAAGAGGAGTTCTTTCTCTTTTGTTAGCTTTTTCTCATCATACTTGGTCACTCCCTGAACTGGGCAGATGTGGCATGCTACAGCCTGTTTTTGACATAGACACAGGCTGAAACCACTTGTCCCAAGCAGGGTTGCAGCAAGCCAGGCCTTAACCCAGCAACACAGGGCATAAGGCTGGAGGGGGAGGGGACACACCCAGGGCAGGATGCTAGTCTGTCACAAGGCACCCCAAGGGGGACTTGAACCTCAGACCCACCAGAGAGCAGACACAGACCAAACCCACTGCACCCCTCCCAACTGCAAACCTTTAAATTACCACAAAATTATACTTCTCTTTTATGCTATGGTCATGTTTTGAAAGTTACAGCAAATGTATTTTCACAGTCGTACATTCCTCTGTTTATTTAAGAAATAAACTTTTTCAGTAATAGTCGGCTTGAATGGTTACAGTACAAAATATTACAGATTTTTATATTAAAATATAAAATGTGCATGTAATTATGTTTATCACTTTTTAAAACAATTTAAAACTATTTACATTACATTTACCAGGCTCTTTTCTCCAAAGCAACTTCCAATGAACGCTACATAGTATTTAGCCCACACCTTTTCACCAATGGTGACTTACACTCCCAGATACACTACCAACAGTGAGTCACTTATTATACCAGTGGAACACACTCTTTCTCATTAACACATACAGACATTTTGTGGGCTCTGTGACCTTACATTTTAAACCTGTATACATTACATGAGTAGCTGAAAACTCTTATATACAGATAACATAATGTGGCAAGCTGTGCTCTAAGTTCGGATAGTGCAAGGAAGGACGCACAGCCAACGTTTATTACGAACGTTTATTGGAGCATTGGCACACAGGGAAATAATGCTCTCAGTCTGAGGACCCCTTTTCCTTAAGGGCCTTTACCTCAAGCCAAGCTTCCCAACATGCTTAGCATCCCCCAGGATTTCTTCCTTTCTTGCTGGCAAACACAGTCGCCCCATTACATTCCCTTTGAGTCACTCCAGTGGTTGAGCACTTACATTTTTCCTATAATTCAGCTATTTACAATAAACACAGTTCCTGCTCAAACTCTCAGTAATGCAGGTCGTTACATTGCCCCCCATCAAAAAAAAGGCAGCATCCTCGCTGCTACCTGCCCCAGAAATGTCCCACAGTTCAGCATTGTCTCCAACGTGCCTTCAGTCGGGAGTACAGGTCCCGGACACTCTCTTACATTTACATTTACATTTATTTATTTAGCAGACGCTTTTCTCCAAAGTGACTTCCAATGAACTCTGTGTAGTGTTATCAGCCCACACACCTTATTC
Organism: Scleropages formosus; assembly: GCF_900964775.1. NCBI lineage: Eukaryota > Metazoa > Chordata > Actinopteri > Osteoglossiformes > Osteoglossidae > Scleropages > Scleropages formosus. The sequence goes on from NC_041814.1 coordinate 5,841,648, forward strand.
ACCAAGGTGACTTACACCGCTAGATACACTGTTTACAATGGATCACTTATCCATACACTCTTCCACCTCGACCCCTACCATTACAGGCTCTTCTGTTGCCAGTTGCCATTCTTTTGCCCCAGCAGCTTTTTTCTTCACGTTGGTCCCCGCTTCTTCATCCTCGGTGCTCTACAGCTCCCAAATCCAGCCTCTCATCATCCTACTCCATCCCCTTTCTGAACCAATGTGGCAAGCTGCACTCTGGATTCAGATGGAGCAACCAAGGATGCACAGGCAGCATTCATTATAAATGTTTATTGGAACATCAGCACACAAGGAAATAATGCTCTAGGACCCCTTTTCCTCAAGGACCTTTGCCAGCCTTCCCAGTTTGGTTAGGGCCCTCCAGGCTTTCTCACTGGCAAACACAGTCACCCCATTACATTCCCTGTAATTCACCCCAGTGGTTGAACATTACATTTTTCCCATAATTCAACTATTTACAATAAACAGTTCCCGCTCAAACTCTCGGTAACTTGGGTTGTTACAATAATATATGTTTATCAGGCACATAAAAGATCAGAGGAGAAGTGAGTCAAAAAGAGATGTGCTTTGAGACATATTCTTGAGAGATTTGGTAGTTTTGAGGGACAGGAAGGTCATTCCACCATATCGGACTCAGAACTGAATACCTTTGTGCTTCTGATTTTGGACCTCTTGTATGTGGGAGCACCAAGTGGTCAGAGGTGGAGGAGCATGGTGGTCTGTTTGGGGTGTGATGGGTTATCAGGTCTTGTGGATATCGGAGAGCAGCTCTGTTGATGGTTTTGTAGACCATAACCAGAGCCTTGAATTTGATGCAGACAGCTATAGGAAGCCAATGAAAGAGACACAGAAGGGAGATACATGAGAACATTTTGACAGGTTAGATACAACTCATGCAGCACCACTCAGTATCAGCTGGAGAGGTAAATCGTTCTTTAATCAGAAGCAGTCATTCTCATCTTACATAATAAGTGTGTAATTACCAATTTCAGACGTTGTTTTAGAGGATGTCATGCATGTAGCAGAAAAATTTAAGTAGTGCAATTCCAAAAATAAGGGAATGTTTGTTACCAAGTTACTTTGGTTAAACCAAGGAGGTAAATAGAATCAGGTGTTTAATTTGTAATTATTTATTAATTTTAAGTCATTATCATAATGATTTTGTATGATCTTAATAGCTAAGTTCATTTTAAGGTTAAAGTTTTAAATTTTATAAGTTTATTGCAATATTTTATGCAATAATAACCATCCCTATAGTGTTTACATACTTTCAAGTAGCACTGTCTGTACACTGTATACTGTTTTATCAAACTTTAGTATCTGTCATTATGATGCATTGAGGAAGCCAAAGCAGTATGATCTTGACTTTTTTTTCAGTCAATACAAAAATCTTTCTATGCAGTATGTGCCAAAGTTCATTCATAGAATTTGCCTCACTGCAGTACACCTCCATAGTACTTTTCTAGACACAGTGTCAGGGAAGTGATACAAAATACATTTACTACAATAGTGCTCATTCACCTATTCAAAAGATCTTTAGCAAAAAACTTTGCTTTCCCAGCTTTTTGGCTAAGATCAAATTGTAGCATCTGTTCTTATTGGGGGGGGCGTGGTGGCACAGCGGATTTCGCCTGTGCCCGCTCTCTGGCGGGTCTGGGATTCAAGTCCTACTTGGGGTCTCTTGTGACGGACTGGCATGCCATCCAGGGTGTGTTCCCTGTCCCCTGCGCTGCCAGGTTAGGCTTCAGTTCATTGGGACCCCACTCGGGACAAGCTGTTTCAGACAGTGTGTGTGTGTGTGTGTGTGTGTGTGTGTGTGTGTGTGTGTGTGTGTGTGTTCTTATTAGTGTAATCTCTGATGTCGCTCACTGGGGGTTTGCAAATTTAACAGATTTTTGGAGCAGAACTATGAGCTTGCTCCAACCACACTACTTTGGCCTAGTATTGCAATGCGTCTGGAAACAGTAACCTTGGTTTAAAAAAAGATAATGAATGAAAGAATGCAATATTACATAAAAACAAGCTAGAAATTATAAATTTAGTTAAAATATTGTACATTGTTTTGTGTAAAAATTCTTTTTATTTTGCTATTTCAATTCATTTTAGGTGAAATATTTTTCATCCAGCAGCTCAATAAATTTTTTTGCAGAATAAATATTAATTTGACCTCCTGACAATGAGACTTTGCCTAATGAGGTGATTTCATCAAACAAACTAGCACCGTTGTGTGAGGAATGGGTGTATACTGTTTTTGTTTGTATGTTGTTATGACTCTCTTCTGTTGAAACAGATTATACATACTGCTATATCTGGATAAAGACACTGAGAATATTTTTTTCCACTTGTATCTCCCAAACCAGTCATTCTTTGAAGCTGCCAGCCTGATGAGTCAGATTTCACACAAGCACCTGCTCTTGGTCTATGGGATAAGTGTCCACAGATCAGAGAGTATGTCACACTTTTTACTTCTACTTCACTTCTACTTTCTACTTTTTTCTGATACCCATGACCTTACTGTATGGATATGTTCATGTTAGGAATTTTCAGTAAACACTGATTTAAAAAAACAGATGAGATTTAAAAAAGGCTAAATCCAACAAAACCTGTTCATTTCTCCTAGTTCAATACTGTGACTTTCCATGGTGATCATTTTTGAGAATATTTTGAATTCTTAGGATTTTTTTCTTGTCTTTTTGTACCTTGTAGATATCATGGTGCAGGAGTTTGTGAAGTACGGTGCCCTGGATTTATTCCTCAGGAAAAAACAAGGATCTGTTCCTGTCAGCTGGAAACTTGACGTTGCCAAACAGCTAGCCTGTGTCTTAAATTTTTTGGTGAACAAAGATGACAAACCTTCTGACACATTTCAATTAGACTATTAAATGAAGCATTGCACAGTATTAATAAATTGTCTACATTTGTGTTTTTCATATTGTTTTTGCATGGTTAGGAGGAAAAAAAGATTGTTCATGGAAACATATCTGCTAAAAATCTACTGCTAGCCAGAGAAGGCGATTCATCTATTGGCACTTCCCCCTTCATCAAGCTAAGCGACCCTGGCATCAGTGTAGCAGTGACTGGCAGAGATGGTAAACTTCACTTATGCAACAAAATTCTTTCCCGCATGGGATCATTCACCTTAAGAATTGTTAACACAAAATATCAAAATATCCCGAGAATAATTATGTCTTTATCTGTGGTTGTGTGCTTTTCTTGTATGGAGTGGCCCTGGACAGGATCCCATGGGTGGCACCAGAAGTGCTGGAGGCACCAGAGACTTGGGGGATGGAATGTGACAAGTGGAGTTTTGGTACCACCCTCTGGGAGATCTTCAATGGGGGAAAAGCCCCCCTGCAAGGCCTGGACCCTCAGCAGGCATGCAGATCAGCAAGATACAAAAACTTAAGAAATTAAACACTTCAGGGGCTATCCCTGTAGACTTCATTACTGATAGGCTCAGTTTTCATGTTTTACAGAAGCTGATGTTCTATGAAAACCATGAGCAGCTGCCTTCTCCTAAGTGGACAGAACTGGCTGATCTGATTGGTCGATGCATGGAGTATGATCCTGCACTGCGTCCCTCAAGTCGTGGGATCATCCGCCAGCTCAACAGTCTTATTACCTCAGGTACTGGAAAACCTTTTCTGTTCAAGTACTCATCACCTGATTTCTGGTAACAATCTCACCCTCATGGCACTTTTTACTTACTCTTTCCCACAGATTATGAGCTGTTAGATCCAGGGCTCAGTGCACATGCAGACAAGGACAGCTTCTTGAGAACATTTAACCTTTCCTACCAGCAGGAGCCATCACTGTATGAGGAACGACATCTGCGCTACATTAACCTCCTTGGGAAGGTAACACACACACACACACACACACACACACACACACACACACACACACACACACACACACACACACACACTTTCTGAACCGCTTGTCCCATACGGGGTCACGGGGAGTCAGAGCCTAACCCGGCAACTCAGGGCATAAGGCTGGAGGGGGAGGGGACACACCCAGGATGGGACACCAGTCCATTGCAAGGCACCCCAAGCAGGACTTGAACCCCAGACCCACAGGAGACCAGGACCTGGTCCAACCCACTGCACCACTGCACCACCACGCCCCCCCTGGGAGGGTAATACTTCCCTGAAATTGACATTGAATTTACAAATGGATAATATAGTAACAGCACAGCCATGGAATTATTAACTATGGGAGATAATCTGCAGTGCTGTGATTCTCTCATTCTTACTGTTTATGCTTCACAGTACATTTTTATAATTACTAAAAAAGTTTTAATATCTAGATTACGTTACAGAAATTGATGGCCCGTACACAAGTTTTAAGAATGTCCTTTGTAATTTGACAAACGTTCTTGAGAACAGGTGGCAGCCGTGTACACTTCAGAAAAATATTAATGCAGTGGACTACCTAAAAGGGGAGTGCGGTGGCGCAGTGGGTTGGTCTGAGTCCTGCTCTTCAGTGGGTCTGGGGTTTGAGTCCCGCTTGGGGTGCCTTACAACAGACTGGCGTCCCGTCCTGGGTGTGTCCCCTCCTCCTCTGGCCTTACACCCTGTGTGCCAGGTTAGGCTCCGGTTCATGGATTACAAGACTTCAAGTATCAATGATCATGCAGAAAAAGTTTATTATCTTGAAATGCTATAAATGCATCCAATGGGAATATAGTTTTGACTTCTCTTTCAACAATTCTGGCAAAACTCCACTCCATCAGTGGTATAATACTAAATAATTCATCCTTTCATGCCTCTCTATCATGAAGACAGACCCATAGCATGTTCCCAGGGATACAAGTACTGCAAATGACAAACCATCACATGAAACACATATTTGGTTAAATCATGATATATTAAAGTAACAGGTATAACTAAAATAATAGGAACAAATATAAATATATAAATATAAGATATAATAGTGTCAAGAACAGTATACTTTATAATGAGGAATTGAAAAAAGTCACAGGGAAAAAAATTGAAACTGTCGAAAAAACCTCTGGATGGCCAAGGTCTACCAGCACAGTGGTCAGTGACCTAGACTACTTGGTCTCCCACCACCTGGAACATCAGCCTGCTAGTTTAGTTTAGAATAGGTCATTCTCTTCGTCACATAGACCTATATAGAGTATGCACACAAGGTGCCACTATTTGCAGTTCTTCCTCAAGATGACAATAAGCCTGATGACTAACTGCAGGTACTGTTAGCTTAAGGAAGGAACAAAGTAATTACAGGAATCTGATATTACACACACCTTCCTTCATGAAATTTTGATGTAAATCTAATGCTTGTCACTGTTGAAAATCTTTGTATGATGTGTTAAATTGTTTTTTTTTTTTTGTTGAAAAATAGAAATATAAATTGTTTGACAAATGAAAGTAGCTAAAATATTAAGCAGAGGTTTAACTTGATCCACACTTTGGTAATGTATTAAAGGGTAACTTTGGCAGTGTGGAGTTGTGCCGTTATGATCCCCTGGGGGACAATACTGGAGAGCTGGTTGCTGTGAAGAAGCTCCAGCCTAATAAACAGTCGAACATGGCAGAATTTCAGCGGGAGATCCACACCATCAGCTCCCTACACTGTGAAAACATTGTCAAGTACCTTGGTGTCTGCTACAGCATGGGTAAGTAATCAATCCTACTTTTTTATGTACAGGCACATGGCAATATAAAGGATATGTATAATATAATATGTTTGCCAACTTGTAGAAATATAGAATTGTTCAAAATAAAAAGTTGTATTTAGGTATTCAAATCCAGTAGATTGCATCTCAGTTGCTTCCTCTTTCTTTTTTACAAAGTTAATGCACTTTCATGAATTTTTTGTATTCTCCTAACAGCAGTGATTTTTTTCATGTGAACGTTTTGGAATACAAAAATGTAAACAAAGCCAACATATTGCAACTGGCCTCTCTGCAACCATCAAACATTTACTTACTGGGCAATCATTAAACCAGACGTTAAAGACTTGTTAAATAAATACACACACCCTCTCACTTCAGTCAGAAACTGAGGATGTTAGCAGAACATTAACAGCTTTGTACTTTCCTAATGACACTTCTGACCATTCCTGCAAGCTTAGATACATTTAAAAAAAAAAACAGACAGGTGTAACTTCAGTGTACCTTTTTTTAAAAAAACTGCCCTGTTTATACGTTAGGATGAAAACCACATTGCCACCACATTGCCAGCTGAAAATGAGAAGTATTTCAGTAGTGTCAAATATAACATAAATGCACAGTGTTACCTTATTGCAACGTACACACACACACACACACACACACACACACACACACACACACACCATCTGAACCGCTTGTCCCATACGGGGTCGCAGGGAGCTGGAGCCTAACCCAGCAACACAGGGCGTAAGTCTGGAGAGGGAGGGGACACACCCCGGACAGGACGTCAGTCCGTTATTGCAACGTAATAATTATTTATTCTCAAAAAGGTTGTATCTGGTTCAAGGTCACTATAGATAATTTCTTTATCAATGTACTCTATAGGCAAATGAACATCTTCTAAAATAACTTAAAATATCAACATATTGAAGTAAAGAGTGGCCTTTCACCAGTTAACAAAAAATTATAGAACACTAAGAAAGAATATTGAATGTGCTAATACAAATTGCAACAAATATACTACTCTGTTTAGTTCATTTAGGCATTATTTTTCAGTTGAACTTCAAGCTGAATTCAAAACTAGTTATATAGCTAGTTCAATGTTTTAGTTTAAATTCATGTCAAAGCAATACATCACTTGGTCAGTTTTTCACCTACTTTCCTTAACCACTTCTCCAAGTCAGGGTCGCAGTGGTCCACACCTTGTCCTAGAGCACTGGTCACAGGGCCAAGTAGGGTATAACCTAAACAGGCCTAAATCCATTTCAGGGTAGACATACACACACATATGCATATTCAATTGCCTACTTACTGTAGGCAATTTAAAATCATCAATTTTGCAATTGAAAATTATATTCTATATGTGTTTCTTGGCAGGTCGTCTGAATATGAGTTTGGTGATGGAGTACTTGCCAAATGGCAGTTTGGTTTCCTATTTGGAGAAAAACCGACAAAATGTTAATAGCAAGCGGTTGCTACTCTTTGCATCCCAGATCTGCAAAGTAAGAATCCTTTTATTTCTATAGTGAAGAGCAAAATCTTTTCCATGATGTCTTGCTGTGTTGTAACAGTTATAGCAACTGTAAAAATGGAGTTTTGTTCTGTATATACAGGGAATGGAGTACCTACAGAGCATGCGCTATGTCCACCGAGATCTGGCTGCTAGGAATATTCTGGTGGCAAGTGAGACACTAGTAAAAATTGCAGACTTTGGACTTACTAAGATAATTCCCTTTGACAAAGAATACTACCGGGTGACACATCCAGGAGAAAGTCCCATATTCTGGTACATATTATAAACTCTTTGTCTTTTTCACTAATAATCTATAGTAAATGATAAATGTGTATTATTATTATTATTATTATTATTATTATTAAGATGTGTGTGTGTGTGTGTGTGTGTATTATTATTATTATTATAACACAACTGAGCTTCTAAATGTCTTTGTAACTCAAATTGTTACGTCCAACCACTATCTCACCGTCATTAAATTCTCAATAACACAGCTTAATCCTCGATTTATTCATAGGTTATGATTTCTTAAAAATATCAGATAAAGGTATAATTAATTAAGAATTCTGTGTAAGACTTTCACTGTTTCTCATGCACATGACTTAAGAGTGTAGAGGAGGACAGCATGAGGACAGAGCAGTAAAACGTTTTAGACCTTAAATACGGACATGTGTCTCATTTGCAACTGAGGACACAGCAAAACAGACAAGAATGACGAGATCAGTTCATCAGATGAGTGTGGGCAATGTCAGTCAGAATCTGGCCACTTTCAGTGCACAATAAAGAAAACATGATAATAGTTACATAGCTCTGTTTATTCACTAGGGAGTTTCTGAAAGTCTTGGATATAAATAAATAAAAATACACTTTAAGCCTTTTATTTGAACATATCAGTTAACTTCACACTAATAACTCTGTTAGATGTTTGGAGTGAAATGAATCCTGTATGGCTTCATAAAGCTGACAAATGGCACCACTGAGTTCTTATTCTAGTTTTTATTTTATTCTAGTCCCTTTTGCTGTCAACTATTTGAAGTGAGCAGAGACTCAGGCTATTTTCATTCACCCACTTTCATCATTTTAGGAAACAGAGCAGTGAATAAAATACAAATAAAAGAAACAAACTAGGAAGTATTTGCATCTTTAAAAATTCATAACCTAAATGATTGTAACACATGGCACTAGTGTATAATTGTTATTTTCAGATTATTACTTCTTCAGTTTTGTTTCTATTTGTCTTCATCTCCTAAATACAGGTATGCTCCTGAGTCAATCACTGAGTTCAAGTTCTCACACAAGTCTGACGTGTGGAGCTTTGGAATTGTCCTACATGAGCTCTTTTCCTATTGTGAGCATAAACAAAACCCAAAAAAGGTGAGTGTGCAAATAGCTCATTAAAAAATGACAAGCGCCAGCGAAAAAAATATTAAAGTAGCAAAATCTGAATTAGTGGTCCTAATCCTTTTAACAACATCAGGTTAAGCCCTTATACTGTATACTGAAGGTACTTTTCAGTCTAAATAATTTTTCCTGAAATAGTTTCAACTGCCAAGAATATGCTTACATAAATGAATCAAATTTAAAGACTAACAGATAAAGGACCATCCCCATTGCAATCACTGATTATTGCAAAAGACACTCTTTATTTCATGATCTTTTGGATTTTTATTTAGTATATGCGTATGAAAATACACACACACACACACACACACACACACACACACACACACACATTTTCTGAACCGCCTGTCCCATACGGGGTCGCGGGGAACCGGAGCCTACCCGGCAACACAGGGCGTAGGGCTGGAGGGGGAGGGGACACACCCAGGACAGGACGCCAGTCCGTCGCAAGGCACACCAAGCGGGACTCGAACCCCAGACCCACCAGAGAGCAGGACCACGGTCCAACCCACTGCGCCACCGCGCCCCCCCGTATGAAAATATTTTTGCTTTATTACAAAGGGAAAGTACAATTCAGATGGTAAAATATCAAGATCCTTGTTTTATATACCTGTATGGGCATCCAACATTTGCAATCAGTAAAAAAATAGAAGGACATAACAAAGACACACGATCTCCAGTGTTCAAACAATCCTATGTATAACGTCACTGAGAACTGTTCCTGTTTTTGTTCCCTCAAAGTTGTTCTACCACTGACTTTTCTTTATGACCAAGATCCTTCAGAATAATTTGTAAGATGAATTACAAACTTTGTTCAATTCACTCTGCTTGTATTTCGTTTATGAAATCTTATACATTTATTTGCTCTGTTTTGTAAACAATTTAGTTAAAATCTTGTCTACTTTTGAAAAAAAGCGAACCCATTTGTTTTCTTATTCAATGTACTAACTGTAACTTTTTAAAAGATCAATATTGTAAATCTTTTTTCTTTCTCGTTGTGCAGCTCTGCCTTCAGATGATTGGAAATGATATGCAGAGCCCCTCTATTGCAATGCACCTTGTTAATATACTTAAGGAGAATTGGAGATTACCAGCTCCCCTGCACTGTCCACCAAGAGTAAGACATTTGTTCTACTAAACTGAAGATTTGCCAAAAAGGAAATACATATCACACAATATATTTGCTTTTCAATGTTTAATTTTGTCTACTTACTTTACACTTAGCAGACACTTTTTCCAACAGGACTTACAATGAACAATAGATGGTATTTAGCTGACACTTTTTCACCCAAGGTGACTTAACAATGCATGACATGCTACCTATCAATCATTCTTCGTACACATAGACACACGCACAAAAATAATGGTCACCAAATCTATTGAAAGCATGTCTTTGGACTGTGAAAAGCAACCCATTTGAACACAGGGAGAACAGACAAACTCCAAACAGACTAAGCCCAGATCAAACCCACGTCACCTCACTCTGCCATGGTGCTATGAGACAACAGTGCAACTCTTTGGACCACAATGTCACTTTAGGAAAACAAGGCATTAAAACTATTAAGCTCTACACCTTAGCTTGCTGATGTAATTTCTATTGTACTTTGATTGTTATTGTAATTATTTATTGTACCAAAGCCAATTTACAAAATCTGCACCAGTAAATCTTTACTATTACTAATCTACTAGGACTAAAGGAGACAGAATTTATTTCTCATATCGAACATCATTTGTTCCACAGGTGTATGCCATGATGTTGAACTGCTGGGCCTATAACTCTGAAGACAGACCATCTTTCTCCAGCCTGGGAGAACAAATTAAGACCTATATCCAGGACGACAGAGAGTGTCTCAAAGGTTGAATGTCAGCTTGATGACAAGATGAAAACCTGTCCTCAGCCAACCCTAGTTGTAAAATAAGTTTAACTATTTCAGCATATTTCAACATTCAACCTTAAGAAGTATTTAATATTTTGCACATTCAGAAAGTTTAGAGTTATTTGCAGTAATGTTGTGATTCTTACATTTTTAGGTCATTTTTAATGAACTGTATTTTATTAACTTTTTCTGTATTTTATGTTTGGTTCCGCATGTTCCATGGTTATCCTGTTTCTCTTACACTGTATTGTTTGATCTCTCGTTGTTACACAACATTTTTCAGGGAAGAAGAGAAGGATGTTTTCTAAAAGGTAAAGAGGAACTGCAGACCTGTACATTTTTGACTGTGTCAATAGGCTCTATGTTTCAATATTTTTAAGGAAATAAGAATGCTCATGTAAGAACTTGACCTTCTGGTCCTTGGTTGTTCAGCGTTGACTATGGTCTTTTGTATTAATAATCCCCATTATTGTTATTTTGTAGTGAATGTATTTCTTTCATTTCATAAATAAATAATACTTGCATAACCCATCCATGCAATTTCAATAGCCACTTTACCTTGAGCAGGGTTGTGGTGCATGCATGGTCTATTTTATTAAAATATTTTCCAAAATGTTAATATAAATAGATGTTACATTCACAAAACTTGAATGATATGCCATCAGTATTATTGTATGCTGTATCTAAACTTTTGATTCTAGTTTCAGTTAAAAAATAAACCTGGTTCTCTAGACATGAAATATATATTATTGGTACAAGTTCCCCATGTACATTCTAGCTCTTTGGCCAAGCTATTTCTTAATATTATTATCAGTAATATTATGTAAATGTTCATTAGTTGCAGACTAAAATGAGGATGTAAAAACATACCTTCTTTATTTGAAATAGTACTACATGTTAGTAACCTAAACATATTAAATATGTTAATGACATTAATTCAGAAACTGTATGGAAAATTATCCTGTTAGTTTGTTTCACAAGGAAATAATTGCCCGGTTTTCAGTAAAGGAAGTGGTTTTAGATGTTGGGATACTGAGGTAATAAAAGACTGCTCCTTTTTAAAAAAAATTGTGTCAACTTTATATACTGTAATACATTATTCAGCAGCTTAGTGACTTTTTTAAACTTTTGTTGAATGAAATAACATCACAAGATCATCAGTACTTGTACAAGTAGAAGATCACTATGTGTAATGTCAAGCTTTGGATGGACTGGTGCAAAGCATGCTGCCATTGGACTGTGGAGCAGTGGAAATGTGTTCTCTGGAGTAATTATGCTTCACTATCTGGCAGTCAGATGGAAGAATCTGGGTTTGGCGGATGCCAGCAGAACGCTACATACCGGAATGCATAGTGCCTATTGTAAAGTTTGGTAAAGGGGAAACAATGGTCTGGGGCTGTTTTTCAGAGTTTGGGGCGCGGTGGTGCAGCAGGTTGGACCAGGTCCTGCTTTCCGGTGGGTCTGGGCTTCAAGTCTCGCTTGGGGTGTCTTCCGGTGGACTGGCATCCCGTCCTGGGTGTGTCCCCTCCCGCTCCAGCCTTATGCCCTGTGTTGCCGGGTTAGGCTCCGGCTCCCTGCGACCCCGTATGGCACAAACGGTTCAGATGATGTGTGTGTGGGTGAGGCCCTTTAGTTCAAGTGAAGAGTACTGTTAATGCTACAGCATACAAAGACATTTTAGACAATTGTATGCTTCCAACTTTGTGTCAACAGTGTGGCAAAGGCTCTATTCTGTTCCAGCATGACTGTGACCCTGTGCACAAAGCGAGGTCCATAAAGACAATGTTTAACGAGTTTGATGTGGAGGAACTCGAGTGATCTGCACAGAGCCCTGACCTCAACCCTATTGAACAACATTGGGATGAACTGGAATGCCAATTGTGAGCCAGGTCTTCTTATCCAATATCAGTACCTGACCTTACAAATGCTCTTTTGGGTGAATGGGCACAAATTTCTACAGATAGACCCCAAAATCTTGTGGAAACCTTCCCTGTAGAGTGCAGGGTGTTACAGCAACAAAGAATCAGAATCAGAATCAGAATGAGCCTTATTGCCAAGTATGTTTATACATACAAGGAATTTGTTTCGATGACAAAACTTCCCCAGCATAGACAGAATGACAGTGACAAGACACAGATAATAAAAAATAGAATAAGTAAATAAAAGATAAAAAATATATAAAATATAAAGTACACCATATACAAAATAGACACTAGACATTATATGTATGTACAGGTATGTTATATACAAATGCAAGGGAATGTAAATAAAAGATATGATGTGATAAATAAATATAAGTATAAATAGTGTTGTGTATTGCACCAGTTTACTCTCTAGGGGGCATTTAGCTGTTCATGAGGTAGATGGCCTGAGGAAAGAAACTTTTCTTGTGCCTGGCTGTTCTGGTGCTCAGTGCTCTGTAGCACCAGTCAGACAGCAAAAGTTCAAAGAGGAAGTGGCCTGGATGTGAGGAGTCTAGAATGATTTTGCCAGCCCTTTTACTCACTCTGAATAGTTCTTGGAGAGTGGGGAGGGGTATACCAATGATTCTTAGAGCAGTCTGGACTATCCGCTGTAATCTTCTGAGGTCTGATTTTGTAGCTGAGCTGAACCAGAAAGTTATGGAAGTGCAGAGGACAGACTTGATGACTGCAGAGTAGAATTGCATCAGCAACTCCTGTGGCAGGTTAAACTTCCTCAGCTGGTGAAGGAAGTACAACCTCTGCTGGGCCTTCTTCACAATGGAGTCTATGTGGAACTCCCACTTCAGGTCCTGTGAGATGGTGGTGCCCAGTAACCTGAATGACTCCACTGTTGCCACTATAGCAGAATTTATGTCAACTGTTATCTTTCAATGACAACCACTTTGTTATCCTTGCAGTGACAAATAACTCATACCTTTGATGTTGCAGAAGAAGATGTCAAGGCTTCATTTTGAACCATGATATAATGCCTCCATAGTCCAATGACTCCATCAGCTTACATTGACCGGAATTAAAGGGCAGAAAGTTGAGTCTAGAAATAAGCATGGATTCCATTATGCTGCTTCTCATCTAGGTAGCTGTATAGAGAAGCCATTCCGCAGAGCATCTTGTTTTAAGCGATTAAAACTCTTCAAAATAGCATTAACACTAATAAGTATTTGTGGGGTAGTAATAGTAGTAGCTCCCTTTTGCTACCTTTTGTTTCAGTTGTTGTACAAAGACAGTTAATTCTGCACCCTAAATTGCAATTTTTTTCTGGACACATGGTATATATCATTGCATCTTGGCCAAAATAATTTCCACTTAGCAATCCTTCTGTGATGATTGCCTTCATGATCTTCTATTATATTGTTGTAAAACTTTGGAAATTTATCTGTCAAGCATTTCATTGCTAAATTCACAATGCTCGACAATGTCTGTAATAAATTTTCCAAGATCACGGTCATGTGAGCTCCATGCTATTAGAGCTCTACAAAATCATCTAACGTTAGATGATGATGGGGGGGGGGGGCACAGTGGAGCAGCGAGTTTGGCCTGTGCCTGCTCTCAGGTGTGTCTGGGGTTTGAGTCCTGCTTGGGGTGCCTTGTGATGGACTGGTGTCCCATCCTGGGTGTGCCCCAGAGTTGGTTTTTGTGTTAGTGGGTTTGGTTTGGTTTTTTGTTGGGTGGACTGGAGAAGTTAGTTAAACTTCTTGGTCTCGAGTCATGGAGATGTATATTGGCTATGCTGGGTGTTCTCTGTGGCTTCATGTTGGTGGTTGGACTGGGTCCTTGTGTACAGCCGTTGAAAAATACACATGGGGTATAACATCATGTCCTCTGTATCTTGAATGACCTCACATTGTATTTTATATAAAAGGCGTTAGCTAAAAAAAGACAAGTAGTACTAATAATAACAATAATACTCATTGAAAAACCCATGACTAGAGTTAATTGACACAGCAATGAATGTAACAAATCCATATGATTTTTTTAAAACATCGCATTTAATCATTTAATTAAAAACAGTTTTCAGTCCAGAGTCCAGATATATATTTTACCCTAATTAAAACAAAAGCCAACCTACTTTACACAAGTATATGTCAAAATAATTTTATTGTATGGAGTTCTGTTTAACCAGAAACTGAAGGTCCAAAATCCTAAACATAATTTACATTAAAAGCTTAATTTAGCAGTCTCCCTTTAGAAAATCCTACTTAACACACAGCATACACTACAAAAATGCATGCTGAATGCAGTGCTGAACTGCAATATAAAACAAGTTATAGGCACACAGACATACCTACTTACTGTAAAGATAATTACACTTCCTGGCAATATGCCATAAGGATACTTAAAAAAATCACTTTGAAACATACAACATGTTAACTGAGAATGCTGTTAAAGTAGATGTGAGCAGTACATACAACAGCCTGAGAAAGTGAGTATTGATACTGAAAAAACTTTAATTAGAAGTGTTCAGTATGAAAAAAAAGTTTAAAAAACTTAACAATAATTTTAAAAACTTGGTGCATTTGATTTGCTCTGAACTATAGGTATTCGGTATCTATGCAGTAATGGTTGCTTTTCATAACTGACTGAATCATCATTATTGATGAACGCATAACATTAACATTTTTATCCTTGTATGTATTGTGCAATAACATTTTTTCACATTAAGCTATTCTTTGATATTCCACAAAAAATCTCCATAGCTTTGCATCTCCCCGATATAATAAGACAGAACATAACCAACATATAGGCATTAAAACAATACAAAAAACTTAATTAACCCCTCAACACCAAAACTGACAAATGCTATAAATTACAACACACTGCTAACGCAATCAACAGAAAAACTTCAGAGGGTTCCACTCTAAAGAGGCATGGAAACCATTTCTTTCGTAAACTTATACTCTCAGAATTGCCCCACATGTACACATGCAAATGAAACAGATGCATCTTACAATAAGATATGTAACTCAATACTTGAAAATTCAATTCAATTTCAACTTATTTTTAGAGCACTCTTCTCCAGATTGCATCGAAAGTGGTAATAAAATCAACTATTTTTTTGTTAAGATCTTGGGCATTTCGAGGTGTTTTGTCCATCACATGACTTTAATTGTACCATTATACAGTAGATACTGTATAATAGTCTGAATATATTTTACCTTTGATCATATCAGGAGTTGTTCTCACATTAATACATGTTTAGAACTTTTTTCTGCTGACATGTTTCAGCAAACTCCAAGTTGAAACAGAATATATAATAACTTAATAAATATGGTAGAAATCTTGATATCCTGCTGCTAACGGTCAGTGACAATAGAACTAAGAAACAGTAGACTTCCATTGATGCCTTCCAGTATGATGGTATATTTAAAAGACAAAATGAAAAGTAGATCCAACCAATTCATTTCATAATTGTGAAAACTTTTATATACCAGAGCTCTCCGAAGAGGTACATGTTAAATTGGGGTCATGAATTCTATGCCACATGACGTAAATCTGATGTACCAAGAACCTGTGTACTAGGATAATCTCACGATAATAACAGGGGTCATATGCATCAGCTGTTTCGGAGGGGACATGCAGTCCTGCAGTCCGCACTCCAAAATGGGACACTGGCTTCAGCCCAGCCTTTTCCAGGCACATACCCATATAAACATCATCAATGGGCAGCAGAGGGATGCTGTGGGACATTTTGTATATAGTCATAGCAGTGAAGCCTGACAAAAGGAAGCCCCCTCCTCCACAATATGGGGGATACGAATCAGACTCTTGAACCTGGACAGGAACATAATATTTGCTCCCAGACTCTCTGATGGGTCCCACATACTGAATAAGGTGACCCACAAACAGGTGTTCGTCACCATTATTATCTTTGAGACCCTGGAGGTATTCTACCATGTTGTCTGTGTTGGCAAAGATGTCGTCATCGCCGTTGAGCAGAAAGCGGGCGTGTGGGCAGCGTTTTTGCATCCAGTCTAGGAAAAGAATCTGCTTAAGTGTCAGGTTAAAGAAAGTGTCGTGGAAGTCCCACTGCAGAATGTCTTCACTTTCTTGGTTCTCAAGTTCCATTAACTTGTTCAGCTTGTATTTCTCTCGGCCCACGCCTACTGTCCCTGAGATGAAAACCCGTCGGATCCATACACCGTTCTGCAGGCGATCTTTTGCCCAAGTTTTTCTCAAGACCTCACGACGGTCATAGTTCCATGGAGAACTTTTTATAACTAACAGCAGGAAAACATCTGTAGACTCCTGTGGAGTGGCTCCGCACAAATTAGGTACGTCCAGCAACATGGGGAATTGTCTGCAGTGCCGATAATACAGGAAGTCTTGGACATGCCTTGGGAGGGTCAAGAACCCAGAAACATTAGCAGCAGAGGTGTTTTGCTCACATTCTAACCAGAAATGTGTCTCGTTGCTGGTTTTCAAGAGGTTCTGAGATTGCTGCATTCTAAATGACTTGTATAGTTTGACTGACTGCTTTATGGGGGGCTGGTTGTTGCTGTCATCCAAGTCATTGGCTGCATCATCTTTGTTGAAAAGTATGAATAAACACAAAGTCACAATCAGAAGCAATGAAACAGCTTCAAAAGTATACGATGATCTCCTCATGTCTGAACCTGTAAGATTAAAAACAAAACAGTGAGGTCATGAAGGCTCACAATCCTTAGATTGTCTTGAGCCCATTCTGGGAATAGAACAATGAGCCTATACTGTATAAACACTAAATGACAATGAGTGTGTGGATGAATGTTTGGCATTCAGGTAGTTAGCTTTAGTTGGTTTTCTGATGTGATTTACAGTAAACTCGTATGCCATTGATACCAAGTACATAAAGGTTAATGGTCACTTGATTTTTTTTTTTAGGGACATGTTAATTTGAAAATCTTGAAAGAAATCAGTAAAATCGCTACTTAGCTTTCATTAGAATTAGTTAAAAGTGCTGAAAATAGAGGGGGTGCGGTGGCGTGGTGGCGCAGTGGGTTGGCCCACAGTCCTGCTCTCCGGTGGGTCTGGGGTTCGAGTCCCGCTTGGGGTGCCTTGTGACGGACTGGCGTCCCGTCCTGGGTGTGTCCCCTCCCCCTCCGGCCTTATGCCCTGTGTTACCGGGTTGGCTCTGGTTCCCCGTGACCCCGTAGGGGACAAGTGGTTCTGAAAATGTGTGTGTGTGTGTGTGTGTGCTGAAAATAGAAACATGCTCTTTTCACAAACTATGGCTTTTAACTGATTCATTCCACAAACAGGTTTACTATCTTAATCACAAACACTTACAAAAACAGTGCAAAAAGTGGTCTGAATACATTCCTGCTTTCCTGCTGAATGTGTTTTGCTGCTAACAAACAATGGGAGGAAGAAACATGAGTTTCTCTCCCCAACAGAGAAACTGTTAAAAAAAAAAAAAGTGGGAGGGGAGGAGGGGTTAAGATAATGCAAGTGAAAATAAACTGGACAATGTTTTTATCTTTGCTTGAATCTTAGTCATATGTGGAGTGACGTGTACCTTCATTATAAAGCACTTTGAGAGGCTGTTTGAAGGCACTACATAAAATAAAGTATATTAGAACTAAACTAGCAATGCTTGTCATTACTGCAATCACTGGCAACACTTATAACTCTTCTCTGAGCTATCTGAAAAAGTATTATTAGTGATAAATGAAGAGTATCACACAAAGTCATTTGTAAAGCCACTACCTTGCAATGGAATTGTATGCATTTTATCACTACAACGAATGAATTGATAAGTAAGGTTTTCCTTTTAACGCTGCTTAGCAATTCTTTCAATTTTTTTGATTAGAGATCATTATTATATCAGTTGGTTTTACACTGTTTTGTTGTATATGTGAGTCCGTAGTTCAATATGCGTATATTTATTTAAGTTTACTGCGTTTATTTATTTAAGTCCTGGTGGAATTCTAGAAAATTATGTAAATTTTACTTACCAATAGATAAGCTACATTATTTACCTAACTCATGTGCCAAAACAGGGCCAAAAGAACTGTATTCACAAGAAAGACTAATACAAACAAAAAAGATTTCAGTGAGGTGATATGCTTCCCAAGGCTTTAAAATAATTTTATCGCTCAAAGGTGTTTTAAACACGTACACAATTCCTTGATAGATATTTTTGTAGTGGATGGGGGTCTTAATTTTTTTTTTGCATTTTGTGCTTTTTTTTGTTACAACACATTTCACAGTTCACGGACTCCTACATATTGAATGTAATCTATTATACAAATAGTATGTAACTGTTTAGTTATTTATATATGTGTTTCATTCAACAAAATACCAAGCAAAAAGTTGGCACACCTCTCTTTTATTACCACTGCAATCTTCACAAGGAGGAAGGACATCTGACTTTTGTTTCCTTAAATCACTACATGAGGTCTGCTTTTCTCCTCATTTAAAACTGTCAGCATGTTTCAAAGGAAAAAACCCCAAAAATGCATCGTGCATGAACAGAGATTTGAACTAGTTAAGAGGTCACATGTTCATGACACAATCACCATATATCTAGCAAATACTTATGGAGAGTTCAAGCCTGAATCAGGGTGTAGATAAAAATTTCTCTCACTTCCTGGAGTTCAAAGGTATACTGCCATAAAACATCTCACACACACACACACACACACACACACACACACACACACACACACACACACACACATTTTCAGACCCGTTTGTCCCATACGGGGTCACAGGGAACTGGAGCCTACCCGGCAACACAGGGCGTAAGGCCAGAGGGGGAGGGGACACACCCAGGACGGGACGCCAGTCCGTCACAAGGCACCCCAAGCGGGACTCAAACCCCAGATCCACCGGAGAGCAGGACCCAGTCCAACCCACTGCGCCACCACGCCCCCCGTCCATAAAACATCTCTTCTGTAGTAATTCTTTTCATTTCTCTCACACACACACTTGCTGAAGCCACTTGTCCCAAGTGGGGTCACGGCGAATTGGAGCCTAACCCGGCAACACAGGGCATAAGGCTGGAGGTGGAGGGGACACGCAGGACGGGATGTCAGTCCATCACAAGGCACCCCAAGCAGAACCCAAACCCCAGACCCACCAGAGTAGAGCAGGACCTGGCCAAACCCGTTGCGCCACTGCACCCCCTCTTTCCATTTCAATGAATAAAATAAGTTACAAAAGAGTGACACAATGAATTATACAGCGTCACATATGGCAAAGTCTTTCAACTGGAATTCCATTTTCAATGGAAAAAAAAAACACTAAAGCTGCGTTTTTACACTTGCCCGGGCAACAAAAATCTGTACAATATATGCCATTATTTATATATAATGGGTTATTTAATTTTAAAAATGAATGATGAATGCCAAAAGTGAAAATTTAAATCGCGTCTTTCCGACTGGCTGTCTGTGCTGCGGCGCCTCCAAAGTCCGAGTTGACCAGGTTCTAAAATGCCACCAAGTGCTCTTTCTGTAACATTCCGCGTGCGAAATGAAAACCGAGCCGCTCTAAATCCTCCTGAAATGGAGAGCCTTTTCACTCAGTCCGCCCCGAAACTTACATTCTTCCTCCATAGATTTACACAAACTTTATCGCCTCAGAGTATATTAAAGCGGGCTAGAATACCACAATTTGGACGACGAAGAAACAAAAGTAGTATTAAAAAAAATAAAATAGCACAACTGTGTTTTGTTCGTATATTATTTTTGAAGTACAAGTAGCTGCTGGAAGAGGATGTGCAGTTAGCCGTAAAACGAACCGAACGCACTTAGTTAGCGGGTCCCTTCATTTCTTATAATATATACTATTACGCTTTAACTGATTGATATTCGGGCAACTTTAGCTCGTCCTGCATTCTCTTCTTCCGATAAAATGTCAGCAATCTAAATTTAAATTTTCGATACACTGAATCATATTTGACAGATTTACGTATATAGTCAGCCAGGTTGAAATAAAATGAAACTGTTGGTTTAGCCTAGGTATCTCATGAGTGTGAGTTTTTGTCCTTCCTACCTCAAACAGGGTATTTCTTGACGGAGATGTGAGGGCAGTTTCTTATAGTGGTTCAATTGCCTCTGAGAGCTGATCTCACGCCAGTTCTGTGTGCGAGCTGTGTGACCAGAAAGATATGACGCTAGTAGGTTTGAGTTTCCTGTAATCCGGCTCCACCCTGCACTGTCCTTATCTGAAATTGTCACACTTTGACATTAATTCACATTCTTCTTGACAGTAGAATAAAAGACACGAACTCGAGTCCCTTTTTAGCCTGTTTCTTTTTTAAAAAAACGGGAACTTTGCAGCTACACCGTGTGACAGAGTGTCGCGGAGCAGGAAATATGCTGTTACTGCGAAATACATTTGTTCTCTAAAATCTTGCTCTGAAACTTTGCTCGCCCGCTGGATTACTTTGGCGGGGCAAAATTGCATAAAATCTCTTTAAAAAAAGTTCAAAAGAAATATTAATATTATATTAAAAATGTAAATATAGAATGCGTTGCGAACGTTTGAGCTATTGAGTGCAGTACATGACATTGTTTGTATAAATTATTGCGACATAAGCATGGTAAAAAGCAGTTATTGATAATGATTGATATTGAATTGATATCAGTTGATATTGATAGCTAAGCCCGGGATAACTGTTATTATCGGCAGGGAGGGACAGTTACTTGTGTAGACTACTCCCTGCAGTGCTATCCCTCAGGGCAGAAAGAACATGATCGAGCTTTTGGCAGTGAGTCCGGCACTACTAGTCATTCAAGAGAAACAATATTGCGCCTCTAGGAATGCAGTGAGTAAAGTAACTGTAATGAAATGTTAGATTAATACAAATTGACTGCTTTGCTGACGCTGGTAAAGGGTCAGCGGACACGGGTGACTTTTGCATTTCTAGAGACCATTAAATTTGCCTATTCTATTTGTGTTTACTTCTTGGTCTGTTTTCTCTGCTCTCTCTCTGCTATTTGCCTTACTGAATCATAACAGGAAATCGTTGGTTTTTCCTGCCGCGATGAGGAACATTTTCAAAGTGCCACGCTCTACCTGCACGTTTGTAATTGTGCAAGAAGCACTGTGGAGGGATTACGTTAAGCAAATAAAAAAATAACGTCAATTCAATGGCTTACTAAGACTTGTAAGGAAACAAGAGGTGGTAACGTACGTACGGATGAAAAGCCAAAAAGTGTGCCATAGCATGATAGTATGCCATAGTGCTATGAGGCTCAAATTCAAACATTCCTCACATTCATTGTGTCAAAACGTTGAAACGTGTCACACTTGTTACCCAGGGTGAACATGTTGACTCTAGCCTATCTTTTTGGTGAACACAGTTAAACCGTTTCAAGTTTCTTTCTATCCATGTCTCAAAACATACACAGCCTCCAGTTGGAATCAGAGCACTTTCCCCAGCATCAGGCATGGGAATGTTACTGTGGTAGCACCTCAGAAGAATTGTAGTCCATACCATCAATAACATCTCTGCCAGAAAGTACTTAAGGCCTTCGCATTGTAGTTACCATGACTATTTTGATCTTCTGCTTTGCTTACAGTAAACCCAGTATGAGTAGGAATTGTGGGGACACCTGTTAGTGTAGTGGTTAGAGCTGGTTCCTTTAGATCCAAAGGTCACAGTTCAAATTTAACTTCCAGCTATAATACCCTGTGTGCCATTTCAGCAAGGCAGGAGTTCAGGGCAATCTGCTGTACAAGAGCTTCCCCCACCTCTTGCAGAGAAGCAATGTTAAGGAACATGGTGATCATGGAAAATACTGGCAGACATTGTACAATCTCCAGGGAGATCAAGAGCTCCTAAGGAGGGTCTTCTGACAGTCCAATTCTTCTGGAGCCAAATCAGCCAACAACAGGCACCTGAATCAAAATTTGTGCAGTTTTAAGAAGGTCTCCAGTACTTGCTTTGATTTGAAATGAGACACTTCATTTCAGTCTATTGTGCTTTCAGTTGAATAAGAGCTTCCACTAAATGGTGAGTGAAAAGTTTTTGAAAAATTTACTATTATATGCAGAGCTACATATAGGTGGTCCCCAATTTACGATGGTTCAACTTATGATTTTTTTTTACTTTACAACGGGAGCTAGCAATAGACATTCAGTAGAAACCGTACTTCGAATTTTGATTTTTTCCCCGATCAAAGGATATGCAGTGCGATACTCTCATGATTCCGGGCAGCAGCAGCAATCCACATCTCCCAGTCTGCCACGCAGAAGTGGTGTATTAAATGCATTTACGACTTACGATATTTTCTACTTACGATGGGTTTCGGAGAACGCAACCCCATCGTAAGTTGGGGACCACCTGTATATGAACTTTGCTGTTGTGGTTGGTTTATCTAAATATATCTAAATCTAGTGTTGGGTTAATGTATTGTGAGTTTATCAATGTTTACTTTTCAGGTTTTAAATCCAGAATTGTAACTATGCAGAAAGTATGAGGTATTGATTTTAAAGGATAAATACATGTACACTTTTTTTAACCACACAGCTTATACTTCTTGTTCTAAGAAACAGCAACCAAATTTGCCTAAATGATTTTTCTTGTATCAGATAACATTTTTCACCTGCATGCTCCTGTAACCACAAGAGTAAAATGCAGCTTCCATTCATTTGATGAGCAACATGTGGATTACTTGTAGAAATACAGTCACCAGATGTACCTTTAAAATCCTGTTACAAATAAAGCTTGCTTTCTTGTATTATGTCAGGTTTTGATCTTTGACTCATCTTTACTACTTCCTCCTCTAATCGTTAACTTTTACATTCAAAACTACTGTGACAGTTGTGAGTATTTTGAGTATGTAGTTCCCCTGGCATTTCTTCTTTGTTCATACACTACTTATGATATCATAAATATTTAGGATGAATGAGTACAACTACTAAATAAAAAATAAATAAATTTAGTACATGCAACTGCATATATGGTAAAATTTGCAGACTGTCTTCTAAATTTGAATACAGTTTGAATACAACTGAGACATATGAACAAGGTGAAAACAGTTTGGCACAAGAGCCCAAAGGAAGCAAATTAAAATATGTCTAGACTGATTGGACATATACACTGTATATCGATACATTCCTTTATTCATTCATTATCAGTAGCCACATGTAGTAATGCAGGGTCACAGTGATGCAGAACCTTTCCCAGAAGCACGGGGTCCCAGGCTGGGGAGTACACCCTGCATTCTGGAGGAAATGCCAGTTCGTCACAGAGCAACCTCATACTCGTACATTCATTCAAACTACAAGAAATGTACAGTGTCACCAGTTCACCAAAAACATATTTTCAGTGGGAGGACACAAAGAAAACTCATGTAAACACAGGGAGAATAATCAAATTCGACATACATTGTACTGACTTTGACTTGTGCTTGAACACACAGCCCAGGCTCTGTGAGCTAACAGTATTACGTCCTGTGTCACCATGTTGTCCTCACACACACGCGCGCACACACACACACACGCACTTGAGCACGCTAAAAGAGTACATGAAGAATATGTATATTTCATCATGTAACTGCAAATCAAATTACAGGTGTAAATGTGATCAATAGCTCAAGTACACGTTAAGCACTGACCCTCAGCATTTTGTTTAATTTTTCAAATTTCTAAATATTATTGCATAATAAATCATAATAACTTCGACATTAAATAATATTATGAAGTTGCAATCATATCACAAAAAACATAAAAATAAAAATATTGCAATACAAAACAGTCATTAGTTTTTGGGCCATTTTAACCTTACTTTTAGGCCCTTTCCAACAAAGTAAGCTGAAGCAACTTATATAAGCAATCGTTAGATGGACACTTCTGTCCTTGGCCTCAAAACACTGGCATATTCCTCCACATCCCACCATAGCTCACCAGCCATCCACCCTTCACTGATGCCAGAAGGGCCTTTTTTCCATCATGTCTTTTCTCCAGAATGGCTCAGCAGAGATGCCTATGGTGAGGCAACGGAGGGTGCTGGGGGTTGTTAGTGCTGGCACGAAGGCTCGATGTCACCATCCGACTCTTCAGAGTGGGGTTGGAAGCACATGTCGAGCTTGCGTCGCAAGCGGGCCTTCAGCTTCAAGCTGCGCTGTACCTTGGTGTTTGTGTACTCCTGGGCTTTCAGCTTGGCATAGTAGTCAGAAAACTTGTTGAAGAGGATGGAGATAGGCATGCCATTCAGAATGATACCGAAGGAGATACAGCCGAATGCAACCACCCGACCCAGGAAGGACACGGGCACCACATCGCCATAGCCCACCGTTGAGATGCTCACCTGTACGGAGGCATAATCAAAAGAGATACTGTTACCATTTAGCTCGCTCTAAACACTGCCAAGTGTACGGTATTACACATTGTTTTCACAGTCTTTATCTTAAAATAATCCTCTTTTTAAAAGCTCTACTCACTTGAAATGAAAGCATCTAGTGTGCTTCGGCTCTGAAAAGCATTGGTTGTGGCAACATCTGTACTGTCACTTTTCCTCTAATATTTTCCCCTGCATAGTTCACTTTGTCATAGTGCCAAGAAATGTTTTTAAGGGCAGAAGATTAAGTATTTTACCTGGCTTACTATCAAAACATAAGATACATCTTATGTCAGCTTATGTTTGGGAAATCATCAAACCCAGATCAAATTTAAGACCCTGGTTATGGCCCACAAATGCATCAATAGAACTACTCCCAGATATCTACAGACTTGATCATCTTCTACACCCCAACCAGACTGCTACACTCTTCCACATTGCCTGCTTGGTGGTCCTGCGTATGAAAGGTAAAGCACGTAGGTTCTCGGTTCTGGCTCCGTTGTGGTGGAACGATCTCCCCCTCTCACTCAGAACTGCTGAAACTCTGTCCACATTTAGAAAGGGTCTTAAAACTCACCTCTTCCAGAATTACTTCAGCCATGATCTCTTAACTTCATGTAAGGTTCATGCACTCTAACTTTATGATCATGCCTAGATCAGTTCTTTACACAGATACCCCTGTAATGCCCATAAATGTTTGTGTATCTCTATCTAAAAAAAACATAGTAGGAAGGTGATCAAGAATCGAGGATATTCTGAGTTTTATGCAACTACTCGTGTAACAAACATTGGAAATGAAACTAACTGTACTTAAGAATCACACATCTGCAGCTATGTCTCTTTCTGCTCATGTAATGCAAAAATTGTATTTTCTATGAGATGTACATCATTTTGGAGAAAAGTGTCTGCTAAATGAATATATGTAAACGTAAATGTAAATCACCTTTTCCACTAAAACAGAGGCTCCCCCTTGTGTTCAATTGTAGAATTACACAGTTATTTTTATGTCTACTGTATAAATCCTTAGAGGACAAAAATATTTTAGTGCTTTTTTTAGAAACACCGAATGTATACAAAAATTAATTTTAGCTCATAAAAAATCTTTAATGTAAGATATTATTAATGAATATTTTCTGTTCCTCATGAACTCTTACAGAGACAATTCACATTTAAAAGTTATATCAAGAGTCTACAACAAATAGAATTTACATAAAGTTGCAATACAAAAATGCCTTACCACAAAAATCTTTAAGGGAATCTAAGCTGAAAATAATGTTGCCTTGTTGGACAAACAGTAGGAGTATAAAAGCTCAGGATTAATAAATCAGGGATTTACTCACCGCAGCCCACCACCAAGCATCAGGAATGCTACTGAAGGGGGTCCCAGCAACATCATGCTCCACAGAATGCAAGAGGGCAGAGAAGGTAAAGATGCCCATGGCTATGAAGAGGAACAGGCAGCAGACCTGTTGGTAGCACTGACGAATAGTAAACCCAAATGCCCTCATACCAGTTGAGTGTCGTGCCAGTTTGAGGATGCGAAAGATTCTCATGAGCTTTACGACCTTGAGCACTTTGCTGACTTTACTAACTCGTGCCATGGTCTGCAAATCCTCCTGAACACTCAGATCTTCCTGGTTGGCAAAGGCCTCAAAAATCAACTGGATAAAATAAGGCATGACAGCCACCAGATCAACAAAGTTGAGTGCACTTTTCAGAAAGCTTTTAATGTCACATGTTGTAAATAGGCGTAGGAAATACTCAAAGGTAAAGAAGAGGATAGAGACAATCTCCACACATTCCATGTAAGTCTTGCCATATATAGTGCAGCTCTTCAATTCTGTAACAGTGTTGAGTGTCATAGCTACAATTGAGATGAGCACAAATAGGCTAGAAAAGACTGCAAATGATTTAGCAGCCAGCGAAGAGTAAGGGTTCTCTATCAAGTCCCATAAAGTCTTTCGGAAACTACCTAAGAACATGCGCTTGAAGCCCTCCTCATCATGTTTGGGCTCTATTTCTGCCATGAGCTCCCTTTCAACTTTAAGGTAGTCCTTAATCTCATCCACCTTCTCCTCAAAAAGAATGCGGCAGCACCTCTGAGTGTCCTTCATGCTAAGACCCCAGTATTCCATCTCCTCTTCGAAATTAATGGGACAAAGTTCCTCCATCACCCACAGCACTCCACTGCGGTAGAAGTGGAAGATGTAGTAAAAGAACGCAGGATCACGGTCAAAGAAGAACTCATTTGTGAGCACCGAGTAGTCATCACAGAGTGTCAGTTGCTTGACTCGATCGGTGCACAAGGCCAGCGAGCCAATTCGAGATTGGGGGTATCGGACAGCAATGTTCTTAGCAATGTGGAAGACTTTGCCCCCAACATTGATGTTTATCATGTTCACTGGCCTTGACGGAGGCTGCCCTGTCTCTTTAACCTTTCCCTTCCCTCGTCCTTCACCAGCTGGTACTGGACTGTCCAGGTTCTCCATGGAATTCCATGGCTTTACCGAGCTGTCCTGTGAAAAGGGAAAGGCGCTCTCCTCCTCATCAGTGCTATTTGCAAAGCTGTCACCCAGCCTCAGGCTTGCGAACAGTGTTGAGCGCCTCTTCTTCAACTTCTTCTTGAGCATTTGCTGAGTTAAGTCCATAATGTACTTGTTTAAGAGTAGAAAAGAAAAATACAATAACAAAGAAAACTAGAACTTAACTACTTATAGACAAAACAGCATAAGACAAGTACAACCAGACGTGGTTATACTCTGATCAGTCTGCTGTGGCAAGTCAGGGTTAAAAAGAAATTGCTGCTACCTGCCACATACCCTCCTTCCGCAGGCCCTGCTCTCGTGAAGGACCTATTTGAAATGTGTCGCTTAAGTCCACAGAGCCACAAACACGCGTATCTCAGTTTCTTCCCCTGTCCAACAGATGCTGCTGTGAAAAGAAAGACATTTGCATTGGCCTGTGAGAAGATCAAGCGCGGCTGCTGGAGATTTTTTTCTCGTCCTTTGGGGTTTAATCCCATTGCTGTCCTTCCCGTCTCTTAAGAATAGTTATAAATACAGTCTGAGGATTAGAGCAAAGTTGATTTAAGGATTTTGCTGTAAGACAAGAAAAGGTAGGGCAGCAACAGCAGCCACTTGGGAACTGGTTTTTAAAGGTATCAAGGCTCCAGATCTTTGCCATAGCCCACAAGAGCGTGCAAGACTTTTGTCAAAAACATATTTTCAGTCTTAAAATTCAAGAATTGAAATTTCAATTATTCTGGCAATTAATTTTTCAGTTATAGCATTTTTTTTCTTAGCTTGCATAAAGAAATCATTCATTACAATATAATTTATTACTTCTGTATTAGATTTATACAGCTTTATAAAAACCAGATAACTTGACAATATTCATTATGGGTTAATCACATATATTAAAAATGAAAATACGTTTTTATTACATAAGGTTCCAATGTTTCTCACACACACACACACACACACACACCTCGAGAAATTTATATTTTGAATTTATTGAATTGCACAATATCCAGTATTCTGAGACTTCCAAAAATTAAACCTTAAAAATCAAAATTTATTCATCAAGTTAGAAAGCAAGTATTATGTCTTTCAAAAATAAACACATTTTTCAGAGTAATCAATACATTCAGTAGTTTGACATTTTTAGATTATATTTTGGAGTTTAACTTTCAAATAAATACACTTGCTGAAACTGCCTGCTTCAGCAGTATGAAGACAAATTACTATAGTGCTTTATGCTGGAGTGTGCGCTTCTCTGCCACCTAGTGGCACTAAATACAGCACTACATGACATTGTCATCAGCCGCCATGAAAGAAATACTTCAGTGGCACACATATGGATCATATGTAAAATGTACTTAAGGAGCCCCCATTTACCCGTCTTCAACATACAGTGTAGTGTGTAAGAGACAACAGACAGACAGACTCACACTTGAGTGCAAGAGTGAATTCGCTGTAATGCAACGGAATCGGTACTTTTTAACTGCAACGGAAAGGACACAGTTTCAAGAAACTCACAGCCCCACAATAGGAAGGCAGCAGGAAAGACAAACAAGCCCAAGTGTCACGTGGTGGCTAGCTCAATTCATCTGGAGACTTCATCCATGTTCAGCAGCGTGTCCTAAAGAAAGAGATTACACAAAGATTTCTCTCACACACACACACACACACACACACACACACACACACACACACTCTCTCTCTCTCTCTCTCTCTCTCTCTCTCTCTCTCTTTAAGCCAGTTAAGGGCTTGTAAAGCTCCGCTGGAGGAAGACTAGTTGCATACTGCCACAGTGCAAAAAGGATTACACCTACAAATATGGCATCACTGCCTTGTATTTACACTTCCAGTGTATGAAGATGTACACTGGTTGCACTCACCTTGAGAGGTTCAGACTCAGAGAGCCCACAAGGAACAAGGGGATCTTGAGATTCTTTCAGGGAGATACTGGTGTGCAGCCCGATGGTCCTAGAGGGGCTCAACTCTGCTCTGCACCACCACAGTGTTAAACCAGCTAGAATCACACTGAGGACAACTACGCATAGAAAATGGAGAGAAAACTGAGCATAATGATCCAGAATTACCTCAGAGGGGCACTGCACAGGACACACATTAGTGAGTATGCATACTGCTGCATGTTACAAAACGGTTAACAAGCTCGACTTGTAATGACATCATATCAAAGTATGGTCATAAAGGCCCAAGGAAACAGAGCAAAAACTCACCAAGCAATGAAAGAAGCCCTGCAGATGTGGTATCAGGAAAGGCTGCAGCTTCCACTGGGTGAGATTCATTCTGGCCTGGAGCAGAGAAATGATTCATCTCATTTTCCACTGTTAGAAAATGTAACATTACTGAAAAACATCTCGATAATATTCTCATTAATATAATTAATTCCATGGCCATTAATCAAAATTTTCATTTTAAAGTAAATTATAAACCCCACAATTTTTAATTACACAACATACTGCAGAAATTGTAAACTGAATTAATTTTCTTTATTCCTGCATTTGTAATAAACTGTCCTCCAGGTTAACAAGGAGAGGAGATAATACAATGTGTAAAATTCACTGCACACATACGAGGGTGTACATTTTGTTCAATTAATGTCATCAGTTTTATGAAACAACTATTATTTTACATGTTGGTATCACAGGCATTGGTACAGCATGAGTTTGCATGTGTGCATCTTTAAAACTGGTTTCATTTCAAAGGAACTGAGCAAGACTGAAAGAAAACAGCACAAATGTAGAAGGCAAGAAGAAAGCGCAAAAAATCCTGCCTGCATTAGGACAGCACAAAAACTTGTCTAGGAGCACAAGCCATGTACACCACCTTGCATATGGAAAATACTGTGAGGAAATGATATTGTTTCTTTTTCTACATCAGACACGCAGAAACAGAGACTCAAATATTCACTCGCCTTCAACTCCACCCTTCGGCACCAAGCAGAAGAAATGTGGGAGATCTACACCAAAGAGCCGGGGCTCACACTGGAAAGGGCACACATGCCCTGGCCGTCCACACACACCTTGGCCTGCACACACCAGGACACCATACAAATACATAACATACCAGACAGAAATGAGCCTGAAGCATATTTCATAGAAGCTAAACGTAAGCTTCTGTGCATATGAGTGCAATATTAAGGACGTACCCTTTGGCTGCAGAACAGGGTGAATGACCACCAGACCTCCAGGGGACCTGACATTAGACAGCAGGACCCTGAAGGAAGTGCCATTGTGTTTGTCTACACTGCACAGCGAGTGCGTTTCCTTATCGGTCCAGAACACCTGCCCCTAGAAAACAGAAAAGATGTTTAACACACAAAAGTAGACATGAAGGTTCTCCATCACAGAAAATAAGCTCAGAGGAATCTGAAGAAAGTCTAGCAAACAATAATGTATTTTTCTGAGAACTTTTCACTTTCTTTAAGCATTGTTCAGCCACATTTGTACCTCAAATACCGTGAGGCCAAAAGGTTTGTCAAGGTATCCATTGGACTCCAGCACTGTTTTGCGGTGGTGCCCATCCAACCCAACTCTGGAGATGGTACGCAGCCCAGAGTCCACCCAGTACAGGAGATGACGAGGTATGTCTGCAGGTGAGTTGCAATGTGTAAGAAAATTCTTTGTAACCCGGACCAGCAAATACCACAACATGACATCCAATCTGTGACTGAAAGAGCTTGTTTATCCCTTTCACCCACCCATTTTCAACAACCACTTAGCCAGTTCAGGTTGCTGTGATCTATGCATGAGGCATGCCAATTTGAAATACATTTACAGAATGAAAACATGTGATTAAAGCTCGCTTTGACCTCTCTCTTTTGTTCAACTCTGCTAACGAGGTTTTCAGCAATGAAATATGAGATGAGCACAGTGTCACAACTCACCCAGAGAGATAGCGACAGGGTTCTGTATAGCTGAAGTGACCAATGCCATCCTGTCTTGACCATCCAAGTTAGCCCGTTCAATCCTGGCAGAGCTGCCACTGTCTGCCCAGAAGAGCAAACTGAAGAACAGTTGAGAAGGTTAAACATTCTTATATAGCTGGTATGATTAACATGGACATATGTTTGACTTTTTCTTTTTATGGGGTAACCTACAAGCGGTTCAGTAAATATATATGTATGTATGTGTGTGTGTGTGTGTGTGTGTGTGTGTGTGTGTGTGTGTGTGTGTGTGTGTGTGTGAAACCTACCCTTCCACTGGCTCTACAGCAACGCCAGTTGGTTTAGAGAGTCCACCAACCAGGAGGCGCTGAGCAGACCCACTAAGAGGCGCCACATTGATGGAACAGGTGCTTGCATCAGTCCAATAGAGAAGTTCATGAAACCAGTCCACAGCCAGTCCACGAACAGCTCCAAGGCCAGCCAGCACAAGCACAGGCTTCTGGGAGCTTCCATCCAGGGATATCCTGAAAGAAATGCAGGAATTGTGAAAACATCTTTACCTCAATAAAGACCAGGAAAGTAACCAGTCAAAAATAAAGCAAGGATCTCACAATATTAGCACAGGTTCCCACCACTGAGTAAGCCCAAAGACTTCCATGAAATCACTCCACTGGGTGAAGAACCTTTACACAGGGCTGGAGTTGGACAGCTGGTAATCTAGTGGTTAGAGCTGCTGCCTTTGGACCCAAAGGTCCCAGGTTTGATTTACACCTCCAGTTGTAGTTTCCTCAAGCAAAGTACTTACCCCAAATTGCTCCAGTAAAATTGCCCTGCTATATAAATGGGTAAATAACTGGAAATCCCTTAACATTGTAAGTTGCTTTGGATAAAAGTGTCAGCTAAATGAATAAATGTAAGTTATTAGTATCTCTTTGAGGGGGTTAGGTTCACAGACTGACAAAGCTGCACCTAGAATGACTAAAATATCAATATAAAGACAGTAAAAGCCAGAAAACTGTCACACCAGCATATTTTATCATATCTATAATCATCATACAGTACCTAATTATTTGCATTTGGAAACACTGCAGCTAATGTTCAGTACATAGAGGTCAAAGTCTATAGTTTATAAATGACTGTTGTGGAAAGAATTTGGAAGACTGTAAAATTCTACATTAAATGTAAATATTTCTCCATTAGTTTGTGTTTGCTGTGAGGTGTCTGCATTGCCAGTCCTGGTAAGGCCAGAGTGGACATGACAGTCTTGTTTACTAATTAGTACAATTACCTACATAGTTTTCTGGGTTTTCTATAGCTTGTTGTAATTGTCATATTACTCATGGGTACTTTGGAGGTTTTGGCCAATTTATTTTCATTTTACATATTAACCCCTTAATGTAAATTGTTCCGAAGTGGGGAAGGCTCCCATGAAAGTCATTTTGAGAGGACAAATTGAAGCAGATGTACAGTTACTACTGTACTGCACAGCATCACTTCTGTGCTTGTTAATAACATGTTTCAGAGATGCCTGGCTGTGGGTCTGTATCTGTATACCCCAGTCCAAATATGCACATGCTACAGAAGGTTGACTTTATACCTGCAACATATTGATAAATTTGGCAAATAGACAAAAAAATCCCGCTATACTGAGCTGAAGGCCTGTTATGTGTGCTAAAGCATTGCTATTTACTGCAGTATGAGATTTTTGTTATGTGTACCACATTCTGCTGGAGATACAAGACACCTTTCGTCAATTTTGGGGAATGAATGAAATACTTAAAGTTTACCCGTAGATGGCTCCCTTTTTTGAATCACCCCAGTACAGAGTGTGTTTTGCAGTGAAAGCAGCCAGGGGACCATAGCCCAGGTTCCCGCTTGCCAACAGCCTGTGTTCTGATCCAGCAGTGTCAGCCTGCCACACTCCTTCCAAACTGCTCAGTGCTACCAGGCCCATTTCACCTGCAAATCAAAAAAAACTAAAGTTCCACAAGTGAAACCAAGAAATAATTTAATTTTATCTTAATTACACATTGAAAGGAATGTGGAAAATAATCCTGAATGTAGCGCCCTTCATTCTAAAGTCTGTAAATAGAGTTCAACACAGCCAAAAGTCTTTCAATCATTTCTGATTTTGTTGCAAACACAACTGAATGTTTTCCAGGTAAAGAGAGATCATTACATGCAAGACTTTATCACTCTCCTCTCACCTTCAGCCCTACATTCCCCCATCTGCGGGATTTTCCTGTAGCCTGCATGGCACTCACAAGTGAAGCTTCCATTGACATGGACACACACCTGACTACACAAGTCAGTGTCGAGACACTCGTCGATTTCTAACACAAGAATAAGATTTCTTAAGTAATGCAGATAATTAACAAAAAACAGGAACAGTTTAGCAATCATTTCTTTTAGACTCATTCTAAAAAGAGTCGTCTAATTTGGTATAATGTGAAGGCATTTACTGAAACACTGAAAAAGACAGGGGTTAGGCAAACAATAGGCTTTACCCTCACACTGGGTGTCTTGTATCAGTCTCATGCCACTGGGACAGTCACACACGAAGCCCATGGGCTGGTCTATACAGAGGTGAGAGCAGCCGCCATTGTCTTCCAGGCACTCGTTCCGATCTGTGGATTGGTGAGGCTCAGCATCAGGAATGTTGAGGGAGCACTCTGGGACCATTCCCACGGAGAGCTCAATACAAAAGGTGAGGGCTCCAGTACAGGGAAGAAGCGTCTAGCTATTAGAAAAAATACACTTAAAAGAAACTTTAAGGCCAAAGTACAAAAATATCTTTAGATACCCCTAAACTGGCCTTGAAAAAAATACAGCTGGGATCAAAAGTCTTCTTCGGAACATGGCGCCGGCACAAGGCAACGTGTTGATTGCTTCTGCTCGTGGACTTGTTAGTGTCTATTATTTTGTTTGTCACTATCCCTCCAGCCAGTTTACGCACTTATTACTTATGACCGCCAAAAACTTCTGCAAATATGTGAAATAGTGCAATTAGACACAGTTCTTAGCATTAGAGAGCTGAACTTGCTACCTTCGCTCTGCCGCAAACAGCATCATGACCGCGACCCCCCTGGGATCACTCAGAAGACACGCGCTCGGAAACGGGGCCACAGGGCCGGCATACAGGTGAGAGTGAAACGCCGTGGGCCACGACCTCCGATGCCCAGCATTTTCCTGTCCAACGTTCAGTCTCTGGACAACAAACTGGACAATCTCAGAGGGCAACTTAAATTCCAAAGAGACTTATGGAACTGCTGTGTTTTCTGCTTTATGGAGACGTGGCTCACCACCAGCACACTGGACCACGCGAATAATACTCCTCCCCACTGATCCTCAACACTGGAACTCCACAGAGAAGCGTCCTGAGCCTAGTGTTGTACTCCTTGTTCACACATGAGTGTGGCTAGTCACAGCTCCAACACCATCATAAAGTTTGCTGATGATACCACCATTGTAGGTCTGATCACCAACAACGATGAGACGGCCTGCAGAGAGGAGGTGAGGCTCCTGGGAGAGTGGTGCCAGGACAACAACCTGTCTCTCAATGTCAGTAAATCTAAGGAACTGGTGATTGACTTCAGGAAACAGGATATGGTTCATGCACCCATCTACATAGGAAGGGACATTGTAGAGAGAATCAACAGCTTCAGATTCCTAGGGGTCACCCTCATTGCCAAACTCACACGGACTGAGCACACAGCATCAACCATCAAAAAGGCCCATCAACGTCTCCACTTCCTCAGGTGTCTGAGAAAGCCGGGATGTCCGCTACAGTCCTCACCACTTTCTACAGGTGTGCTGTGGAGTCCATCCTCACAGGGTGTATTACATCCTGGGGTGGCAGCTGCTCCATCCAAAAAGCCCTACAAAGAGTAGTCAAAACAGCTCAGGGAATCATTGGCACACAGCTACCAGCAGTCCAGGATATCTACACAACATGCTGCCTCAGAAAAAGAATGCGCATCATGAAAGATTACAGTTACCCCGCACGGGCACTTTTCTCTTCCCTGCTATCTACAAAGTGGCTCAGGTCTATCCGAACCCGCACTGCTAGGTACAGGAACAGCTTTTATCCCACTGCTGTAAGAGTATACAACACTAACCAATGTGCCACCTTTAGTAACTAGAGTGAACTGCTCCTCCCAAGCACATTGGTAAATTACACTGTCACTTTAAGCATTCTCATCCTCTCGTTCTGAGTTATCCGACTGTCAACCGGTATTATTGTTATTACTGTTACCATTATTTATTGCTATTGCTGTTGCACTACCCACTGTCATTGTCATTGTTTTGTTTGTGCAGTATTTCTATTGTCTCTGTCTTTGTCCATAGTCTGTGGAGAAGCATTCAGGAAGAATTTCATGATACTTGTACATGGTACATGTACCTATGACAATAAACTTGAACTTGGTTTGTAAATCCAATGTCACTTTTACTACTCTATCATAGTCAATAGAAACTACAAAATAGATATTCTGTACTATATATATATATATATATACACACACACACACACACACACACACACACACACATATATATATACAGTACTGTGCAAAAGTCTTAGGCACTTAGATATCTCACAAAAAAAATTTGTTTTAGACAGTTATTTGTCTTCTGCATTAGTGCCAATGGGAAAGAGCAAATTTTAGATTTCCAAGCATTCCTTTTGGAAAAAGTTACAGTATTACAATAAGAGTTTTGTATGTTGTTAAAGAAAGAATGTACATACACACACAGTCTGAAACCACCTATACCAAGCGGGGTCATGGCGAACCGGAGCCTAACCCGGCAACACAGGGCGCAAGACGGGAGAGGAAGAGTACACACCCAGGACGGGACGCCAGTCCATCGCAAGGGACCCCAAGCAGGACTCGAACCCCAGACCAGCCAGAGAGTGGGACCTGCCATGCCAAGCAGTTGATGACGATGGACAGTTTAACATCTCCCTGTGCAACTGGGTGCTTGACTTCCTGACATTCCCAGAAAGCTGCAGTCAGTCCAGATCGACAGACACACCTCCGGAACCGCTATACTGAACACAGGGCTGTGCACTCAGCAGACTTCTGTGGTCACACTGCTAACTTATCACTACACTGCAACACATGCCTCAAACTGCACTATCAAGTTTGCTGATGACACGATAGTGGTGGGTCTCATCACCAACAACAATAAAACAGCAAATAGAGAGGAAGTGAACCAACTGGCTACCTGCTGCAAAATCAATAACAACCTTTCCCTAAACATAGGAAAAACAAAGGAGGTCATTGTCAACTTCAGAAAGGCTCAGGCTGCCCATCCCCCCTCACCATCATGACACCACTGTGGAGAGACTGATCAGCTCGAAGTTCCTGGGAGTGCATAGTGTTGAAGATCTCACCTGGTCCTCACACACATCAGCTCTCACCAGAAGAACCCAGCAGCATCTTCACTTCCAGCAGTGGCTGAAAAAGGCAAGCCTCCCCCACCCATCCTCACTATCTTCTACACGGGAATCACAGAAAGGGTACTGACCAACTGCATGGTATGGGAACTGCAAGGCCTCTGATCACAAGTCCCTACAATGGATTGTGAACATCGCAGGAAGGATCATCAGTGCCCCTCTCCCCTCCATACAGGACATATATCACACACGGTGTACCTAAAAAGCCCTCAGCATCACATCTGACCAAACATTCACACGCTATGGGCAGTGTGAACTCATTAATCCACTTGAAACACACAGTTTTGGACTGCGGAAAGAATCCAGAGTACCTAGAACACACACACACAAACATGAAAAGAACATCTCTACACAGACTGAATGGGAATTAAATCCATGCCTAGTTGCATGGCCCAGCAATTGTGAAGCACCATTAACAACTGAAAGTAATTTAAAACACTTGAAACTAAAAATGTCTTCTTTCCTCAAACTCTTATTCAATGCTGATTATTGATGGGGTATCCTATAAACCTGTGCAACACGGTTTCTCATCTTGTTATTTATTACGTACACTGAGGAAACCAAGACATGAGCTATAAACACTATGGAAATAAGTTTAATCAAGGCAGTCCCATACTACTCTAGGGAGTGTGTTTCACTGCCAACTAACAGCTGGCCATGGAAAAGCCAGTCGCTTTCACTCACCAACAGAGAGAAATTTCAGAAAACAGATTAGTGAAGAAAATACAATCAAACAATAATCAAAACTGGAAAATGTTATCTTCAAAAATTCATAACAAGAGGCCTAAACCATACAGTACTTTACTGTCAACTACAGCTCAGCTCACAGAATTTTGTCTACCATTATTATATACATATTACAAAATAATGAACCTTGAGAAGAGCCTTGCTTGTCCTATACAAATATCTGACACGAAAGATGTGCACTAACTCAAAGCACAAAGGAGCAGAAACATGGTGTCAGTGATGTTATAAAGGGATGAAGGGAAAGGGGCCTTAGTAGTTACTCACCACAGTCCTCCTCATCACTCCCATCAGCACAGTCCTTGGTGTGATCACACCTCCAGGAATGGGGAATGCACTGCCCACTCCGGCACATGAACTCGCTGTCGGGGCAGACATAGGGGGCAGGCCGAGTTTTGTTGCACTTGTCTGCAAGCTCGTCCAGGCCATCGGGGCAGTCTGTGGTGCCATCACACAGTTTATCTCTAGGCAGGCACGTTCCCGACCAGGCGCAGAGAAAGGAGTCTTCAGCGCAGCGGTGACAGCCAGCTGTGGCACCAACATCTGCACAGTTTTCAGCTGCCAGTCCCAAATCATACATAATAAAGATTATTTAAAAGTTTAACAACCTAAACCAGCAGTTTCACTGAAATTACTACTTCAAATTGCTTCACATTTTACCCACTGGTGCAGTGGGGGGGAAATGCAAATGTTTTAAAGTATCACATCGGAAAAGTATGCAGCATTTACCTGAACAAAAAGCCAAATATCTGCTCAATCAGTCACTTACTTTCATTAACCACTTGTTCGCACCAGAGTCGCAAAGGTTAAGTTGTTTGTTAGATACCGCTTTCATTCCGACACAGCCACATTTTGAAAGAGAAACTGATTTTTGATATGATTATAAAAAAAATTATATGATAAGAAATTTGTTTTCTGTCTGACTTTGCAAAGATATGAGGCCAAATCTACAAATACATATTATATAACACTTACAGGCACATGATTTATCAGCTATGGGGGACTCAAGACTGCAGCAAAGACAAAATTGAGGGTTCAAGGCCACTCATTTTCCACCAGTTTACAAGTCCGAAAAGTGCAATTATTAATTATTCAAAAAATGAACTATTAAAATTAATAATAATGTCGGAGAGGTGTTCGGTACATTTGAATTATGTAGGAACCGTTGGCATTACATGAATGAATTCCAAGTAATGAGTCTTATTTGATCTGCTACAAATTAATAAATGCTGCACATTAGAAGTTTGCTTTTGTTTGCGCATAAAAATAAATCGTTTCACCTACTTCACTGATACAGCGACTGAGCACATGCGGTGGGTGTGGTCACCTGCCGACTCTGCTGACCAATGAGGTACAAGAAGAAAGGCGGAGCTTTATGACATACCACCTCTTATCCAATCACAAACGGATGGGAGGACACCATGCGCGCAGCACGGTAGCCTCCACATTTGTTAAATTTTTTTTTGTGCAAATTTGCTAGGACGGCTACAAACAACGCAGCTTAAAACAATGGAAATGTCGACAAAAATATTAAAATGCTTTTAATTTTCTTACCTATTATGCAAAGCGGGTTCAAAAGGTAAAGGAAAGCAAATGTACCGAAGTATCCCATGCTTCCAGCCTTCACCTAGTATCTGCCAAGTTCACGAGGCGCTTACAAATGACGTAGGTGAAAAGTTTTTTTTTTTAAAAATCTCGACGTCTTGGAATCTGATTGGATTTTATAAATCATAAAAATAATTACAACAGCTAGTGTTGATTGGCTTTTGGATATGTCCTCAGATGTAGAGTATATTGTGCTGGAACAAATCTCGAACAGCCAGGTACTTCTAGCGCCGATCTTGACTCGAGTCAGCTCTTATCACAAGGTTTTTTTGCACTCGATTCCTCAGGAGAACAGCGCCTCGTCGCAGTGCTGCGGAGGAGTGCGGTTAATTTATGCAGTGCTAGATGTTTCCCGGCAGCAGGTATCGAATTCCTCTCCATTTTGCTTCTGCTCCTAACTTGAATAGGTTTTATACAATGACTGAATTCAGTCACGTTGGAACTGGTGTGAACAGGTGCTGTTTACACAGTAATCCCAAAATTTTTGCTACAGTTGATAATAACGTGTTTTGCTGCAACTAATCATGGTGGCGAGCAAAAAAGGCAGAATTTTTGGAAATAAAACAAAAAAGAAAATGTAATGAATAGTAAATAAACTGGGAAATTTCTCTATCTTTAAAAATTGATAACTTGGGTATTCATAACAAGGTACAAGAAGTGTCTCCCCTCCTCGAGTGATCCAAAATGCAGCAACTTGGGTTGTCACCAGTACCAAAAAGTACTCTCATATTACTCTCATAAGTCTGACCTTGCTGATCTTACCAAAATACGTACATGCTCTCCATTCAAAAGATGTGGGCCTACTCACCATGCCAAAGATTTGCAGTTGTGGGCTCCAAAGCATTCAGCTATAGGGCACCTATGTTACCTATTATAACAAATTACAGTATGTAGCCTCTGTTGCTGTTTTTAAAACCAGACTGAAGTCTCATTTATTTTAACCTGTCTGTCATCTCTCTCTTGTCTTAATCTGAATGAATGTCTCCTTGACCATAATTATTGTACTCACTAGTTATCTTGTCCCTGTCCATTTCTCCTGGTTCTTTACAACACTGTACAGACCACCACAGTCACATAGGAAGTCAGTGATGAAGCTGCACACCAGCACCCACCAGATCAGCAACCTGAAGGCCAGACTAAGAATTCTGTCTTCAGAGATATTACTTCAGTGTAACCTTTATGAGCTGGTCTTTTTAGGTAGTCACATTTATTACTTATCAGATGTTTTTCTCCAAAGCGACTTCCAATGAACTTTATGTAGTGTTATCAGACCACACACCTTATTCACCAAGGTGACTTACACTGCTAGATACACCACTTACAATGGGTCACTCATCCATACATAGTGGGTCACACTCTCTCTGTCACTCACACACTATAGGTGAACCTGAACAGCATGTCTTTGGACTGTGGGAGGAAACCCATACAGACATGGAGAGAACATGCAAACTCCACACAGACTGAGCAGGGATCAAACCCATGTCCTCTCATACCACCCAGGCACTGAGACAGCAGTGCCACCATCTGCCCCACTTCCATTGCTGGCCCAAGATAACACAATAGAATACACAGGAGGGTGGGGAATTTACTGGTACTCAGGTGCCCAGAGGTTTATTTTTCTCCCCTTCTTCATCTGTTTTTGTTTCCGTATCCTCAGCTGCCAGTTGGCTTACTTGATTATTATTCACATATTACTACCCATTTTGTATTGTTACCTGTAATCACTGTCACTGTTGAGAAGAGCACTCTATAAAAATAAATTTGTGAATCAAATATCACAAGTGAAATGTCAGATTTAGTACTATTATTATTCATTTAGATGAAGCTTTTCTCCAGTCACTTGCAATGCTAAGCTACTTACAATATTTTATACATGTATACAGCTGGATGTTTACTGGAGCAATTCAGGATAAGTATCTTGCTCAAGGGTTCTAGAGTAGGAGGTGGTATAAGAACCTGGGCAATTGAGTTCCTATAGATATATAACATATCAATTAACTCAGTTACTTTGTGATGCACCAGGTTCTTTCAGGAAGTAAGACAGAGCATATATCTATTTGCATTTATCTGTTTAGCAGACACTTTTCACCAAAGCTATGTACATTGTAATGATGACGTATTATGGTTGAGACTAAGGGGTTGCTCCTCCCCTCGCCCCTCTCTCCCGCGCGCGCGCGCGCAGGCTTATATACTTGGCCGTGTACACATTTTGTGCCTCGCACGTTTTGGAGTTTACTTTAATGTTGTTTATTTTATTGTAAAGACAGCTGTGTGAAATATGTCATCCATAGTTGCCTGCAAGATATTAAAAAGAAGAGCTTCCTTTTTTCCATGTCCGACTGGGTTTATATAATTATACGCCTTTCTGGAATCCACGTGAGAATCTGGGCTAACTCATTAGCCAGATCGTTACAACATCTGAGAGGAAAAATAGAAAAAGTGCATTTTACCAACCAAAAAAAGACTCAAGTTTTGTGTTAATGTTGTGTTTTATTCATGGTATTTACAGAAATGGTGACAAAGAAAGTAAGGGAAAGAAGACAGCCAGTCTTTCTTCAAAGATACGGCTGGTCTTTAGACAATTCAAGGTCCTTGGCATGTCCAGGCACAACTGGATGCTTTGCTGATACAGCTGGGACTTGTCTGTATTGAGAAACATATTCACAATGTATGAAAAAAATTAGAATTTAAACTCTTCTACTACTCACAGTTTGTAATAAATGTTATTATAAAATAATTTCATAGCAAACGCTATCAATAGGGAGGGAGTTCTTGCAAAGGATTTTACTCTTAAGCATATGGATATGCAATAAGAGAACTGTATATAACA
Organism: Scleropages formosus; assembly: GCF_900964775.1. NCBI lineage: Eukaryota > Metazoa > Chordata > Actinopteri > Osteoglossiformes > Osteoglossidae > Scleropages > Scleropages formosus. The sequence continues at coordinate 5,883,405 of NC_041814.1, forward strand.
GTAATTGTAGCCAATGAAGTCAAATGTATATGAAAAGAATCTTCACAGTATACAGCTAGCATAAAACAAAACAAAAACAAAAATGTTACAAATATATGGATTTTAAACAAAATACATACAATTCATACAAATATAACTTGACATTACTGTACAGTCATGGTTGTAAAGACATCTCAGCAATCATGTTTGGCAAAAAGCTCATTTTATGTCTTCTTGTAATCTGCTGTACTTTTCACTGTGTTTTAAGTATTTCCAGGCTGCACACCCTACCAATAACCAGGGTAAAAGCTTGCAACCAAAACGATGTGTTGAACAAACTTTTGGATTATATTTGCATATAATACAAATACAAAAACTCAATAACTGCAAACAATTTACAGGGATGAACCATAGCATAATACCAGAACATATAAAATAACCTGGCATTTCAAAAAAATAGTGGCTGTACAAGTGGAATTGGCCAGAATTATCCTTTACAGTATCTGCAAGATAACACAAGACATGTGCTTAAAAATGTACAATTTCATTTTCAATAGCCCCAAAATAAATGGATACTTTTGTGTCAACTATCAAGTAAATATTTTTCTATCCATGTATATTTGTGATCTCTAAACATCTATTAAAAAATGTGAAAATCTATATTTCTACATTTATTCATTTAAGATGATGCTTTTCTCCAAAGCAATTTACAGTGTTAATCTGTCTACAATTATTTACCCATTTCTACAGCTGGATCATTTTTTACTGGAGCAATTTAGGGTAAGTACCTTGCTCAAGGGTACTGCAGCCGGAGGCAGGATTTCAAGCTGTGACCTTTGGTTCCAAAGGCAGTACCTCTAACTACACTACCAGTTGTCATTTCTCTCTACAATGTCAATAGAGTAGAAGATGCTCCAATGCAACCTTTAAATTAAAAAAATTGTACCTGAACAGTAATCAACTGTTACATTCTACTACATAGAGACTGAGAGACAGGCAAATATAATTACCCTCCAGCTTCCAGAGCCTTTTGAGATGACATGACTACAGTGGGCGGCACCGCCTCCCTCCTGCCGTCTCTTTGGCAGTAGTAGTTAAAGGCGAACTTGTGACTGGGTCCGACCGGAAGTCTGGGTGCGGGCTGAGTCCTACACACATTCAGTGAGGAACACAAAGTGCACAAAACAGCACTGTCACTGACTGACCACCCTCGGTGTTGTTTCAAGGTCACAAATTAGGTCTATAGAATAACGACTGCAATTAACTTTTACAATTAATATCGTATCGTATGTATATACATAGGAACGTTAGCAATGTGTTCGGTTACACACCTTTTGGAAATCTCAGCATAACGCAACTGAAGCTTCGCCTGAAGATTTTGCTGAAAAACCAGATATCAAACGTCATGGAATTCATACGGCAACTGCAATATTCGTCAAAGTTAAATACAAACGCAGTACAGTTTAATCAGAAGGTTAAACGGGATTTTAGGAGAAACAAATAATATAAATGAATTTTAATTAAATTATTGTATGTGTGCAACAACGGTGAACGGAACGGATTCAACCTGCGTAACATACAGATAGACTATAACATCATGTCTGCATCAATCATGCTAAATACAAATGATAAACATAAGGCAAGTTTATTACTGAATTTGTTTTTGTAATGTAACTGTTGTCCTGCCATTGCCAGAATAAAATGGCTGTTTACCCCCGATAAATAGTTTCTGAGTCTCTGAATGATCTTGGTCGCAGACGCCATCGCTGTGCCGCTAACAGAAAGTATCGCGATCATTGAGATCGTGACGTAGGACAAATCGCTTTAAGGCATTCAAAGTCTTCGTTAAAATACAAAAAAACTAAATCTTTTTTTTCGTTGGAGTATGTATTAAAATTTATTTATTATACTTGTGCACCGTTCTAAAGAGAAATATTTTCTGTCATTAGACCTGACGTAAATACTGCCGTAACCTGACGTAAATAAATTTTTATTATCAGCTTTTATTTTTTACTAGAGCCTTCACAATAGCTTTTTAATAAACGTGAAATCCTATAGGTTAAATTGTTAAGAATATTTTTAACAGAAGTTTTGAGTATAAATACTCTCCTCTCCACCACGTGACTCCCTTTCTGCTTGAAGTCGCTAAGATGGACGCCAGTCGCGTGCAGCCGATAAAGCTCGCAAGAGTAAGAATTTCGATAATTCTCTAATGTATTACCACGAATATAGTTGTGTATCGTTAATTAAAGACGTTAAACTTGTTTAATGAAAGGTTAAGTCGCTAAACTTGCAACAGTGTGGGCGTTTTCTGATATTTTAACAAGACCATGTGGGGAAAAAATTCGATCTCTGACGAGCCAAATCAATCAAATGTGCTGACTGCCTTCCTTCTGGGTGTAATAAGTGGAGTGTTTCCCAGAATTTTAATCAAATATATTAAGTGGTATTTGCAACAATTTGAGAAGAGGAAGACATTACCTCCAGAGTTGGCAAATTGAATTTCTGACTTGTGAAGTTTTAAAACTAGCCTGCTTTCAAGTTTCAGTTAGAGATTCTGTTCTGTGTAAGTCTGTATGTCTCTTTAACTACCTTTTTTATATTTATTTTAGGTGACTAAGGTCCTCGGAAGAACCGGCTCCCAGGGTCAGTGCACCCAGGTGAGTAGTTCTCGTTCTCTCTGTGTGTGTTCGCGTTCTCGACATTCATTCATATCATTCATTGTGTCACTGTGGAGGAAAGTGAACAGTGTTTCTTGTTTTGTTTGGAGGTGCGAGTTGAGTTCATGGATGACAGCAACCGCTCTATCATCCGTAACGTGAAGGGTCCGGTGAGAGAAGGCGACGTGCTGACCCTGCTGGAGTCCGAGCGAGAGGCCAGAAGGCTCCGCTAGCAGCTTAGCAGCTTCTGCTGTACTCATCATGTACGTGTTGTGTGTGTGTGTATGTGTCGGTCTTCTGACTCATCATGATTGAGAATATCGCATGTTATTAAAACAAATACATTTGTGCTCTCATTTTGCTTTATGAACTAAATATATGATAATAGGTAATGTATTGTTGTAGTCAGGGGTTAGACTTCAAAGGCATGTTTTGACCATATTCAAATGTTTGGATAATTCTACATTGCACATGATCAGATCTGTGTTAATCTGAAGTGTTTGGAAGTGATGTGGAAGTTCAAGTCCTAAGAAAGGGCCCTTTTAAGGCTTAAACAGAAGTTGCTATGCTGAATACATGCGGAAATGGCCATAGGTAATTAGCAGTGTAGGATGGTTATAAATATCGCTTTAATGAAACATGTATTTAAAAACTTGGCTACCTTTCTTCCTGCAGTCTGAAAGGTGGATGAGAGCATCACCCATGGAGAAGATCTTGAAAGTTGTGAAGTGTTTGACATGTCTACTTTGACAATAAAAGTTTGAGAATACTCTTGGATGTTTGAGCTGTGCAAGTTTATGTAAAGAATATATTCTTCTAGTGCTGTAATAATACCATAAGGAACCTGTTCACATTTCTGTGTTTAGCTGTGACAGTTATACACCCTGTGTTTGTGCTCTGAATTTAAAGTGATACTGAGGTGTGGTTTCTTCCAGAAACCTTTTTGCAAAGTTGTACAAGGTTCTGCTGTGTGTGCGCAGAATGAGTGCAAGCGTGTAGTGCCTGGAAAGCCTTGTAAGTTAAGAGAATTTTTACAATCAACTAATCATTGTATACAGCTATTCACAATGACTATGTTCCAGTTAACCTAATTGGGGGAAGAAACTTAGGTTATAACCACAGAACAAGATATTTTTTGAATGTTTAATAAAAATAGGTACATGAATATACAGTTCATACAGGATGCAGAATATTTTTGGCATAAAGCATTTTAGCAGTGGTAACCTAGTTAACCTTGTCTCCCTTTCAATAGTGTTTTTACAAAAATTAACTGAATTTGAAACAGTTAATACCTTCTTTACTGCTCCAGATGTGTGCATGAAATCAGAATTCTAACACTTACCATGTTTCTTTTGGCCTTGATATTCATATAATATGCAATATAAAACTCAGGTGTTAAAACTAGCAAAAGTAAAATGGCAGTACAATGTACTTTGATAACGGTGTTAGATACTAATGAAATTCTTAGGCCATTAGATTTTTCTAGATATATATTATATAGATGTTTTAAAATGATGAAATATTCCAGTACAGTTGGCTCTATATTCCAGCAGCATATTGTCCAGTTATTGGTATTTCACATGGACAGATGTGTCACTCAGCAGGCCATATCTTTGCAGGGCTGGAAGGGCTTCGGGGGTGTGGCTTAGATGGGCCCTGAAAAAGTTGGATCATTTTACATATTTTTGCAAAAGTCTATATTCTGCAATCACAATTTCACACCATTATTTTTAGGATGCCTTAACATAGTGAATTACTTTTGGCTTAGATACTGTTTTAAAGCATTTAAGGTATGCACTTATGTCTCCAAACTGAGTTAGGTCAAATTTGTTTCATTATTCCATACTGACTATAACACTGTAGGGTAAAAAATATTTGCACAAATGATTGAGCTGGTATTCATAATTAAGCCATTTGCTGCAACTGATTTTATGTGAACATCTAAAGAAACTAACTGAAAATGTAGGTAGTAGATCCAGTAGGACCACATCTTCTGCCATGCAGTACTAGCCAGAAAACTATAACTAATTTAGTTAACAGTTTTCTCCAAAGTAACTTACAATGCTTAGGTACTTACCCATTTATACAGCTGGGTAATTTTTACTGGAGCAAAGTAAGGCAAGTACCTTGCTTAAGGGTACTACAGCTGGAGGTGAGGCTTGAACCTGCAACTTCTGGGTCTAAAGGCAGCAGCTCTAACCACTATGCTACCAGCTGTCCCAATTGTGTCCTTAAAACAAGCCCTTATGTAACATGAATTTTTATTTATTGATGTGTATAATCTAAGAACAGTTAACTATCCCATAATACTTTGCTAGTCAAAAACTGAAATGCTTTCTGTAGAGGTCACTGTTCACACAAGTATGACATTTTTTTTTTTTCCCCAATCCTTTTAACAACACAAGTACCACACCCCAAACCTAGACTGTGAAAACAAAACTAAAATATCTGCTTGTGTTTCACTAAGCGTTTTATGGATGAGCAACTTCAAAAAGCCCTATATTGTACTGACTGTGAAATCTTTTAAGATATATCTTTAAAACAACTGTTTTGAAAAATATGAAACAGACTTCCCAGAGATCAGGCAACTAACCGTGGCTTGGGTCTTGGAGTAATTCATGTGGGCATAAAGCAACACAGCAATGTCATTATGGGAGGCCTCCAAGGCGATGGAAAGAGCATTACTGCCATCCTGGAGAGTGGAGGGTGGAGAAAAGACACACAATGGAAGACCACACTTATGGTTTAATAACTGGGGTATCTCAAAGCACCGTTCTTAACCATGCAATGCCTACAGCTACACAGAATTCAGACATTCTGAAATCTTGCAGTTTTTTTTTTTTTTTTACAGGATCAGCCATCCAGCTCTCAGAAAATATGTCACAATGTGGCATGGGGTGAGACTCCAGAATTTAAAACATACAGAACTTTTCATCCATCTAATATATGAAAAACATGAATACATCAAAAAAAGCCTTATAAAGTTTTATCAGGAATTGTTCTTTTTGGAAGAACACACCTGCCAACAGCCAGTCAAATCACAGGAAAAAATTAGCTTAAAGTGCATATATTGATTCTAATTTTTTAATCTTGTAGGTACCATCATAACCTTAGATTTCTCATCACATCAAGTGAAATTTAACTTAATAATCCCTGTTAAGTAAAATACACAAAATTTCACTGAACTGAAACCTTCACAAAAGCAGTTTAATTACCATGTAGACCACATTCTCTTATTGTAAATTAAATGTATAGTATGTCCATTTTGGCATGATATGTGAATCTTGAACACACAAGACTTAGCTTCAGATAAGATTCTTTTTAGAGTGGCAACACATCATTTTCTGACTGTTAAATCAAAGTTTCATGTAAATCCAAGTTCAAGTTACACAAAAACCTCACGAGAGATATAACATCGGAATATCAGCAGACTGTAAATAAGCACACACCACAGCTTTGCATACAAAAAGTATCTTCATTAAAAATATTGCAAATATTGTAATGTTGTAAATAATAAAATAATTGCTTCTTGAACACCCATACAAAGAAATGAAAACATGGACAGTGTCAAATATAAAAAATGGACACTAAGACTGCAGTGGCCTGGTACCCTGTCCTGTACTCTGCCAGCCTCACACTCTGTGCTTCCACAATAGGCTCTCAACAACCATACTCTGCATTAGTACAAACAGTTAATGACAGGAAATTAATGAATGAAAGGACTCTAATATATGATCCACTACCAGAGAAGACAGCACATTTCAGTGCATTTAGAAGACACATGCAGTACTCACATTGTCCACAATGGAAATGTCACAGTCGGATTGTTCAAGGAGGAGTGAGACGATCTCTGCACGGCCATGTTCACAGGCACACATGAGTGCCGTAGAGCCTTCATCATCCTGCATGTTGACACTAGCGCCGCAGGCCAGAAGCATGCGCACCATCTCCAGCCTCCCATGACTTACTGCCAGCATCAGGGCAGTTTGCCCAGCCTGGACACAGGCGAAGCATGGCCATGTCAGTGTTTCCCACCACGTGTTACTGAAGAGGAGCAATAACTAGTGTCTCAAACTCTACAAAACATCTGATGATCCCATCATCTACAGGACAGAGCCAATTATTTAGAATCTCCTTCACTATAGGACAAAATCCATTATCTAGCATTTAAGTACTGGTGGGAAAAATATGCATTGTTTATCATCTTAACTCCTCAAAGACAGAATACCCTACTGCAAAGACATCAGCATTAGGAATCTCAGCTTCTAAAAGACAGTGAGGCACCTAGCCTTACCAAACAGGAACCCCACTCGTAGCACTGTCTAAGAAGGAATTGTTTCAATATTGAGTACTAAGTAACACTTGCAATAGAATAATCTATCAAATAAAAATGAAAAAAGATCACTGACACCCTTGTTCAGTTCACTTCAGAGCTTAACTCCATCATAAAAGTTCAGGTATACCCGAGTACACGGACTCCCGGTTTCCAGACTTTCGGTGTAACAGCCCTAAAAAAGTAGTACCCATGTTCGTTATACAGACCGACTGCTCCCAGTATTAGAGACGACTTTTTTCAGGTGTTTGAGACAGACCGATAACCTCTTCTTAATTTTGCATTGCTTTTCAAGCTGTTTTACTGCAGTTTTGAGAAATGGTTTCCTTTTATTTTTTTTTTTTATGTTTTTTGTTCATGTACCTCTCTAAGGTACGTGACAAAAAAATATAAAATGTTCATGTTAAAGGGGGGAGGGGCATGGTGGCGCAGTGGGTTGGCCCGGGTCCTACTAGACTTAGTAATATTGATAGGAACGCTTCTACCAGCAATCTAAAATACAAACAAACGTTCTCAACTTGCCACCTTGGCCAAACTGTAATATAAAATGCTGTCTGTTAAATATTCGTTCACTAACAAGTAAAGCGCGGGGGCGTGGTGGCACAGTGGGTTGGACCGGGTCCTGCTCTCTGGTGGGTCTGGGGCTCGAGTCCCGCTTGGGGTGCCTTGTGACGGACTGGCGTCCCATCCTGGGTGTGTCCCCTCCCCTCCAGCCTCGCACCCTGTGTTGCCAGGTTAGGCTCCGGCTCCCCGCGACCCCGTATGGGACAAGCGGTTCGGACAATGTGTGCGTGCATGCGTGCGTGTTAAGAGGTTAAACACCTCTTTCCGACTCACTTCTCCCCAAATCCCATAAGTGCTATATAAACGTGAACCCATTTGTTATGCTTAATTTTTAATAACAGTTTGTTTAATAATGGGAAAGCCTATATGCAGCTATTCACGTAATGTATACTGGTTTGTGCTGTGGTATGTGACTATACTCTAGAATAATGTGGCTGCATCCAAATCTCTCCTTCTGTTGATGTTACGAACTTTTATATTGTTTTCTGAGATTTATGTCGCTTTGGAGAAAAGCATCTGCCCAAGGAATAAATGTAAAAGCAAATGTGTTTTTCGTATATTTACGTGTCCTTACTGTAAAGTAAAAAAAAAAAAAAATTAATTCTGCACTAATTTAGTCTTTGTTAATTTCCTTCTTGATTATATTTAATATCTTATTCTCCTAATGGTTTGATTAATATTTTTTTAAGACTGTTAAGTGTTTGGAGGATGTGTTCGTATAATGGGGGATACCTGTATAAAATATGTCTGTGCTAATGAAAAGCCCTGCAAAAAAGTAATTTTGATACATAGCAGATAGAACTACATTCTTTCATACAGTTCTCTGTAAATTAAAAGGTACTGAGCCATCAAACTGTACAAAAGCAGATTTATGTGCTGTGGTAAGAAGGTGACAGGTGCTCACCTGGCTCGCCTTGGCATTGACATTGCCTTGATTAAAGAGCTTCCTCACCACCCTCATGTCTTCCTCTTCTGTCACTGCTGCCAGGGCTGCCAGCATGATGGCTGTGTAGCCAGCCTTGTTCTGCTGGTCTACATTGCACATGCCTGCAGAGAGCACACATTGCACAGAAAGACAGTCAGTCCCTGGGAAAATGTCATTCAGACCTCCTGGAAGATGACAAACCTGGCCAAACCCTGAGACTTCACTCCTGATGCCTAGCACGCAAAGGAGCTTTAAGTCAAAGCAACCACTCAATTTGTTCATAGCTTCAACTGTTTATATCTCCAGGGACTTTTACCACAAAGTCACAATCAATAAAAGCTATATGATATATACTGTATATTCCCAGTGGTCTCAACGGTCACAGTGGTCTGGAGCCTATTCTCGCACTACAGGGCATGAGGCAGGTGACACCCTGGACACAATGCCAGTCCATCACAGTGTAATACTTTTATTATGTTTGATTAAATTCATACAAAATTAAAATTCATATAAAATGACTGAAAAATAAAAAATGCATCTCCCCAATCATCTGTTCAATCCTACGTACGCTGCGCAACATATGTCAGCTTCCAGCTACTTTCAACTTTCTTTACATAATCAGCACTGACACTACCCAATGACTATTATTGATCAGCTCCTCCCATAAACACATGTAAATATTTGTCAACAGTGTGAAAACATGTTGAACCAATTTAATCTGAAATATACCTTGACTTTGGGGGTATTTTACTGCCAACTAATTGCTGCAAACAGAAACACAGGTTACAGAAATTTTAGAAAATAGAACAAAGAAGAAATTGCAATTAAAAATAGATACATATATAAATATATAAATTGGAAAATGTTTTAAAAAAATTGTGACTATTTGTAACAGGAGGTTCTCATTTCTCAAGTTAGTTATGTTTGTTTATTTATTAACTTGGCCACCACTCTTATCTGAAGCAACTTTAAATTCCAATGGGACTTTACGTTAAGTACCATGACAAAGGATAAAACAGTAAGTTCTATAATAGGATAATTATGATTTCAGTTTTTTTAAATGTTTACTGTTCTAGCAATGCATGGAAACACTGTAAACAAGAAACGTTTATCACCTACAGTCCTAAAAAGATACCTTGTACATAAAATGTTGACCCAGCCCTTGTACAATTATTGTTCAGTCTTGCTGGTACCATCATAACCTTAAATTTCTAATCACCTAACATGTTAATCTTCACACAAACCTGTATCCAATAACAGTCCCACCACGGCAAAGTTGGAGTGCGACACGCTGTAGTGCAGGGCAGTGTTGCCGTTGCCATCGGTCATGTTGACCACGTGTGCCAGCAGGGCAGGAGACACTTCTGAGAAAGCCATTAGATAGTCTGACACACGGGAAGGTTGGGCTGTCTTGGCGCTGGACACACGGAACCATTCCATCTGCACAGTGTGAGTGCTGGAGAGCTGGTGAAAAGAGGCAGGAAAGGCTGCACTGAGGCACCAATGCAGGGAATAAAGAGATACTCTGTTCCAGACTACAAAAATAACCAGTGCCAGATTTAGTTGTCAAATTTTACATATATTTTGGTCTAAAAACCATGAAAATTAAAAAAAGCATAGATGAATCTGAACTAATGGGACACAAAGAGGAAGTCAAAATAAAAATATCATCACCCACCACTTCTTTACTCTTCAAAGAAGAGACATCATCATTAAGGTGATTCTTCAGAATAAGACAGGCTTCTCGCATTTTTGTGCTCAGCTCAAACCTATGAAAAAATTATTTATTACTAACACCACACTGAAACTTCCTGTAGTACGTCTAATGGACAGACAGACAACACACTTCTCCTTCACAGTTTGCAGCTCCTCTGCGCCTTTAACTTCAGCTTCTCTTGGTTCTTCCTCATCGCTGTCACTGTCATCCAAATTGATGTCTCTCTCATCATCAGAGGTATCCTCAAGCGCTGCATCACCATCCTCACTGCTGTCTGAGCTTCCAGCAGCTCCACTTGCTCCCGATGAGCTATCACCTTCCTCTACTTCATCTTCACTCGAGGTTGACTCATACCTGCATTTTAAACAACACTGAGTACTGTTCTACCAGAAGTAGTTGCAGAACTTCCTATGCTGACTGAAACCAGGGCCAATGTGTGTATTTTGCATAAAAACCTGGCTTTGAAATGTTTTAAACATAAATGTAGTTCTTCAGCCACTGTGTTGTGCAGTCCACAGCTCAATGATGCAGTACTCACCCCCCATTGAGAATTCCCACAAACTGCAGACTCTTCTTGTTGGCACTGCGTGGCTCAGAAGGGCCACTCCCATCCTTCTTCTTCATGATGGACTTCAGAGTGCCTGTAATATAGTTGAGTTACCATGGGGGGAGTACACCCTGCAATGAGTCATTCTGAGAACCACCCTTGTGGATATAAAGCACATTTATCATATTTTATCACTATTAGACCAAGATTAAACATAATGCTTTGTGTGTGCAAAGCTGTCAAGAGCTTTAACAGCATTATTTCAGGAATGGCCCACTTTTCAGGTTTAGTACACAATCTGTGTTCCACAGCAATAGCAATAAAACGCACACTAAGAAAAGTACAAAAAACACTCACCCACAGCAGGACTGCAAGGTACAGTTTCTGCTTCATGTTCTTGGTTCTTCTTCATGATACTAACTTCTCCAGGAGTGACAGAGCTTTCTGTGACAGTCAATTGCCTTCTCTTCAGTACAGCAGCCAGAGGTTTCTCATCTGATGTCAACCTTTCCTCTTCACAGATATCCTCCCATTGATTGCCAGTGCTTCTTACAATGACTGAAGCTGTTCCGTTGACCAAATCAGTCTGAGTACTCTGGTCCAGTTGACAAGACATAAAATCTGGGCCCACACGCACATCTATAACCTCATATCTACAGCCCACAGCAGTACTTTGTTTTTCAATTTTCATACCATGGCTTATGGCCTCAGTTTCTACTCCAGCAGTGGTTACCTGAGGTTTGACCAAAACTCCCCTCTCTATCATCACAATGGATTTCCTCTGCAATTCCTGAGCTCTTAATGCCTCAAGTTCATTATCAGCCTGGCTTAGTCTACTTTCAAGAACATGAATGGACTCATGCTGGAATTTAATGGTGTCTTGCAGGGTGTCAATTTCTCTCTCTGCTTCAGTCTGTAATCCAAGCAATGACTCCATAACCCATACAGAAGCTTCTTTAGTCTCTGGATTTGCATCTACTCCTCTTTCACACACAGCTTTTGAATCTGTTCCAACTCTTTTGTCATTGAATTCAAGAGTTGTGGCAGTTGCCACATCTTTTTTGCCCTGGCAGTAGTAAAACACACTTTCTTCAAGAGGCTGGTCATCTCCTACAGCCACACTCTTCTTCGTTATGATTACCCTTTCCACTGTTGAGACTTTGTCTATAGGCTCGTCTTCTTTGTCATCTTTGCCTCCTAATTTCTCTGTCAGTTTCCTCAGCTCAACCAGCTTGCTGGTTCTGCCAGAAACAGGAAAAGGTGGCTGACGTCCCTGGTCATCTAACATCACCTCCGCTTTATTAGTCCTGTTACCTTTAGTCTGACACTGCTGCAGGACTTCTGTACTCTCAGCCGAGGTCTTCTCGCGAAGGGCCAGAAGAAGCCTGTCCTTTTCAGCACGTAGCTGTGTCACCTCTTTTTCCAGGGCTGGAACACCCTTTACTTTTTCCTCCATCTCCTTGAGCTGCCTGAGAGCTGCTGCCATCTGCTCCCGCACAGTCTGGAGCTGACCAGAGGGGACTGGAGCCAGGCTGATGGCAGTGGAACTTCCATGTGCTGGGGTGCTCCTGCCAGAGTTGTGAGGACTGGCTCTGGTCCAGCTGCTCTGTAAGGGACTCAGGCAGACTGAGGAAACGTTCAGCATCTGGGTCTCCTGTGACAGGCTACTGGCAGAACTGGACCTTGGAGGGTCAGCAAAACAGAATCCCAAGTCATTTTGAAACTGCGTCTGCTCCTGCTGGAGTCTCCGGCTGGTTTCTAGCAGGGTCCTCTCCACTCTAGGATTGCGCACTGGTGGCAGCGGTGGCACCTTCAACCCAGCAGAAAGTGGAGGGGTCAGTATGGGCAATGGTGACAGAGGGTGTGTTTCGCTGGGTGCTGAGGTGGTACGGTTCCGTGGTGGAGGAGGGGGCGGCACACGACTTTCTTCACTGGTAGAAGACGACAGCGATTCAGTGGATGTCCACCCGCTGGTACGTCCTCCAGCACCTTCACTCCGCTGAAAGGGCTTGGTACTTCGAGATCCCCGGCGAGGATTAACCACAGCTCGGCGGAAATTGTGACCACTCTCAATCTCCTCTACATACTTCAGGAAGTCAAGGTCCAGCTGGAAGCCATAGGGAGTTTGTACAGAGTAGGACCCTCCCTGATCACCCTCACCCTGGGTGCTGTAGAGGAATGGTGCACCCAGGTCTACAGAATACAGGAAAACCCATTAAGGATTATTCACCAGCATTACTGATTCATTACTATACAGATACAATTAAGTTTCTACTTACCAGGTAGCTTATGATTAACCTGTACAGACTGAGTCATGTTATTGGGCCACAACCTTTCAACAGCAACCCTCACCACCTGAAGAAAGAGACAATACTGAATGAATACTGCAACACAGAGCTTGTGCTTGTGTGTGTGTGTGTGAAGGGAAATTGCTAATGTGTTAGAGTGCAGATTCTTTTGGCTTATTTTGAAAAAATTCTTGTAAATTCCCCCCCCCACTTATTTTCACCCCAATTTTAGCTCTCTATAATTTAATACATGTGCAGCATGTGGCACAGCAAGTAGCATTGTTGTGTCATAACACCTGGGTGGTACAAGAGTATGTGGGTTTGATCCCTGCTCAGCCTGTGTGGAGTCTGCACGTTCTCTCCACGCTGGTTTCCTCCAGGTGCTCTGGTTCCCCCCAGAAGAAACATAAATTAAACACATATACTTTAACTGAACTGATGACTCTAAAATTACCCATTGTGTGTGTGAGAAAGTGTGTTGCTCTGGTGTATAGATTAGCGTTTCATTTTAGCGTAGTCTATGAACCACTGTAAGACACCTTGGGTGAAAAGGTGTCAACGAAATACTACGTAGTGTTCACTGGAAGTTGCTTTGGAGAAAAATGTTTGCTAGAATAATGTGGCCATACAAAGAATTCAGGAACAAGAATCAAAATATGTTAGACAAGTATGATAATGAAACTATACATACAGAAGGAAAACAGTTTATTTTACTCTATTCACATGTTGTGCATATAAAAGTAGACTCACCCTGACACACCTCTCAAAGGACCATATAGGCCTCTAGGTGTTACTGCTCTGCCTGCTCTTCTTTACAGGTCCTGTTCCCTTGTGGCAAAGCTCAGCTCCTCCTGAGACAGATGGGCAGACAGCTGTCAGTCAGAGGAGCTCACATACACACACATAAACAGCCACACAGTCAGTTTCCCACATCGCTCCAGGGACATTCCAGGACACACTTCCTTCTGACATCCTGCCACATCAGCCAGGCTGGAACTTGCAGCATGTTTCTCTCATATGTCTGAATGCTGGAGAAGAGAGCAGCTGGGCACAAAGGGTCATTATCTTCCCTTTCTATTCCAAGACGGCTCAGTCCAAGGATAAGTCACGTGAAGGAATCCAGGCACACACTTGTATCAGTGGCATGCTTGCATGCCGCAGTCACAGCAAGATAAGTGTCCCTCAAAATACGGTACTAATAAGGAACAAAAGAACTGTAAGCTGACTGATTATTAACATGCAACAACTCTTTTCACTGAAAAATGCAGGAAAGAGTCATGATGCGGAGACCACACTATGCATATCTAGTATAATCAGAACTCTGATTCATCAGACCAGACAATGACTTTCTGTCTGCTTTGCCACCAGTGTCTCAGCCCTCAGCTCCACCCGCAAAACATCCACAGACTACATGTTACAAGACATGGCAGCGAAAGTTTGCAATGCTCATGCAGGAATCCGAGACGTGATTGTTTTTGCGAAGCGATCATGTAAGGCTTGTATGATGCTCATGCGCGGAAGCAAGTAACCCTACAAATGATGGATTTAAAAGATGGGATCAGAGACGATTGTGTCAATGTCAGTGTCGTGTGGTGAATTTTTATTATTTCTTTCACTTATTTTATTGGAAAATGGACTTCAGCAAAAAAAAAAAAAAAAAAAAAAAAAAAAAAAAAAATCGTAATTTCCATACTGAGGAAATTCTGGGAAAATACGAAGGGTTGGCAGCTATGGACACCCCGTTTGCAACCTTGCCTGTACCCATTTCTACATAAAGCAAAGAGCTGCACTCGCCTCTGGCTCCCAACAGACACACAGTGGTTGTGCACATGTTTCCATCCATTGCCAGATGACAGGCACTAAATTACAGGGCATGGAGGGAAAAGTCACATTCCACGGTACCCATCATCTCCTCGCACACAATTGGCTGGGAAAAAAAATGTATATGCTGTCACAGACAGACAAAGCGGAGCTGAAGAACTTTTTCTCCTTAAAGATATGGGAGAATCCGATGGGGGGAAAAAAACCGTTGGAAGCTTTAAACTAAATCAAAACCAGCACCAAGCCAGAGGCATCAAATAAACAGTCTCACATCTTGTTCTTTTTGTCTTGAACAGTTGCACAACAAAAACCATGTACATCACACAGTACTTCACCCCGATACTGAAAAACATACTGTCAATGGACATGTGTAACAGACAGAGAAATACTGACACTGGGTCCTTCAAGAACAACACACTCAGGAGACTTACTTTATATTCATGAGATATTTCAGTTTTACACATTCAAACTTCTAATTCAGGTTCTGTTCCTCCGTTTGTAATTACAGTATTTCACAGTTCATACATGCAATCTCATAAAGCATTGTACTCTGCTCGAGAACTGGTTAGCCAGAGCTCTGTTTAGAGCACTGATGTCACCCTTCCACCCCCTTTTCCCATTGTTAAGGAAACAGATGATCTGTGAGGTCCAGTAGACAATGGAGAATGCAGACCTTTAACTTTTGATATCTCACTAAGTTAAGGAGTGACAACATTGAGCCTAGGAGAAACTACAGACTCCACTAGGCTGATAAACCTCTTACACAGGCACTGAAAAAGGTATGTCCACTCATCTATAAATAAAGGCAAGACACATGAACATGCTATGCATTTCACTGGTGTGGGTATATAAACTGATCACGCTCTTCTCAAAACACTCACATGTATGAGACAGACAGACAGCAGGATTCGCTCTGAAATCAGTGTCACACAGCACCCGGTGACCACACTCCATAAAGGCACACAGCACATGTGCAGACGTGCAAGTCCAGACGGCTCTGATGGCACTCAACATCTCAACACCCAAAGGCCCAGAGACACGAACAGGACAGGAATCGTTTCTGCTGTGTCCCCCGGTCAGCTGCCATAGATAACATCCACAGCTTCCTGAGGGGAAGCAGGTTTCAGAACACCCTGCAGGCCCCTGGGACACCTCCTATTGTCTGGCTGTAGGAACCGCCACTTCCCAGCAAAACTCAGTGCCAAGGCCTTGAGCTGTTTCCTGTTGGCCAGAAGGAAAACAAGAGCTGAACAAACATACAAGAGTGCGGGAGTGCTCTTCTGCTGGTACAGGCTCCAAAGACACATGGACACGGGCAAACAGCTCTTGTGAGACCATGCTCACATTGCATGCCATCGAAAACCATGATTAATTCACAAAACCACATTTCAGTGCAAACACACCCATAGTCACATAGCAAAGTCACAAACTTGATTGAGAACAACATCCCCATGTAACTAGATTAGATTTGAATGCCGGCTGAATTAATACAAAACTCTTCAAACTGCCATTATCAACTTCAGACCAAATGCACGTCATCACTGCATCCCTTTAACTGCCCTGTTCCTGGTCCACACACAATGGGACACATTCAGTCCCCACAATGAGGTATTATGCCACTTCTGCAGTTAAGCAATGTTGTTTGTAAAATTCTCTAAGGTCTCCTTGTTCAGCAAGCCCCCCTTCGTGTCACAGTGCTCACAGTTCAGTGTTCGCAAATGTCTAAAAAAGTGAAAAAATTAGGGGCCCCCAGGTCAACTTGTGTCATGCATGTCCATAAAAGAGTCAGACACAACTAATCTTCCCTTGTATAGGAAAGGAAATGTATAGAACTGTTCCACAACGATAACAACTCCATCACATTCACCAAACACGTCTTTAAATGCAGCAATTTTGACTACACTGTTAATAGTGGCAACTTTTTAAACTTAACAGACCATGGAAATAGTTTAAACCTTAACATGCCTGCATTCACCACCATATTCTGTCGATCTGTAGTAACAAGACCACAGGCAATGATTAAAAAAACTAATGTGCAGTTTAAAACAGGCAACTTTAAACTCTTTTGATTTAATTTTTAAAAAAAAAAAAACTGCAGCAGTTGAAGCATGTATAGCAACCTTAAAAATGACATCTGACAATTACTGCAAACAGTAAACAACTATCAGAGTTCTTTTTTTACAACAAAAAAAAACCAAGAGCAGAATCAAATTATTTCTAACCCTTTGAAATCAATATCCTTAAGCCATATTTCTAAACACAGAGTGAATTTTGTTACTGCAAAGAGTATTTGCAGAGACGTACAGGAAGCATAAGAACTGAACAGTAGATGGACTTACGAATATGGGACAATGGATGGACACTGTCTGATGTGAGCAATGCTCCTTCAAAGCCACACAGAGTAGAACATTATTTTGGAGAGCTACGTGTGTGTGTGTATGTATGTGTGTGTGTGTATATTTATATAGATACACACACACACACACACACTACAATGGTAGGCTAGATGCAAACAGGTGCCATGATACCACAGCAGCGCCTCAGTGATGCTGATGGATTGAACTCCAGCCATGTTATGAAATGGGACTGCGCTGATCCATTGCTGAGAATCTCAGGCACTGTTTCACATACCATCTGCCAATTTTGAACAACAGCTGGAACCATGGGCCAGATGTTCCACACACCGGACCTGGAAGTGTACAGGGCCCATTGTTTTATTGTGACATGTTGTTGTAATTCAACTGGTGCACCAGATGCTTGTTAAACAGGCGCATCACACATACAAACAAACTCACACATAAAACAGCACTAGATGCTAGACACCCCTCAGTATATATAGTAAATCATGTTGCATGATGTAGCTATTGAGGAACTTCTTGAAAGGCAAAACGCTCAGTTTAATGCAGAAATCACGTCTGTTTGGCCCTCATAAGAGTTTTCTGCACATAAATGATTTTACATAAAATGAAATACTTGTTCACTTTCCATTATCGCTTATTCTGGTGAAGGTCAGGACAGTCCAGAGCATATTTTGGAAACAATGAGTGCAAGGCTTAGGAGTAGCCACACGCACTCACCCATTCACACACAAAAGGCAGTTTAGAGTGGTCAACTCACCTGAACTGCACACCTGTGGACTGTGGGAGGAAACCAGAGCACTCAGAAGAAACCCATACAGGCAAAGGGAGAACACACACACTCCAGACTGAGCTGGATTTGAACCTATGCCCAAACAGCTCAGAGGCTATGAGACACCAGCATGCCACCCTAAAATGCATTAATTTTTAAAAAATATAAAGCAATGTCACTGTCCTAAATGGTTTTGCACTATTTCACCTACAATGGACTCACAGAACGAGAAAAGATGTTGTGTCATGCTAGCTGTGTGTGCTGAGGATCCCCAGCGAATAAAGAGCGGCTCATGTTCCACTGGGTATCTAGGCTTTCCTCTCCTCATTGCTCAGAATAAAACCCACGATTGGCACCTCACTGAACACATTTGTACTAGGGTACTGTTAGTCATGCTGCTGCATTTTTCAGTGTCAGTTTAGCATTTGGTCCCAAATCTTTTTGCCTATTTTAAGAAACAACACACTTTTCATGAGCTGAGAAATATCCTAAACAAGCAGGCTAAGCTGAAGAACTGATTTGCAGCAAAGTTTCCAAAACAAGCTGTAGCAAATAGTTTTTTCTTGTGAAAAGCAGCTGAATACACTTTACAGGGGAATAAACAGTATCTCGTGGTGGTAGATTAAATTAAAGGCCTTGCTTTCTGAGATCTTCTTAGTTAGAGCTCAAGGATATTTTTCAGCAGTTATCCAAGCATCTTTTAACGCTTTCAAATGTAAGGTAAATATATTTAAAGTGACGATTAACAGAAAGACAGTACATTTGAGTCAGGTCAGCTGATTTATTGTGAGCTGTGTACATTTGCAGCCAGGTTCTGATGTTGGTCTACACATAAACTGTATGGACACTCAGCACTGGAACATTAGAAGATTACTTTGCACCCTACAATGGGGACCTTGCACCTTGCATGGAGAAGGATTGATGTTTCGAATGCATGGTCAGGAGGTGCAGGAAGCACAAAGCTTTCTCTCCCCAAATTGTTCTCAACGATTCCTTAAGCTAAAAATAAAAAAAAATAAAAAAAAAAGTCAAATACAAGTCTAGAATACTTTTCTTTTTTTACAGACATGTCTCCAAGAGTCACAACTGACACAGTAGCAACATGAGTGAAATCCCCACACTAAGCTCAGTCTACGATATTCTAAGAGCTGCAATGATAGGTAGATGATGAAGATCATAAGAAAGAGGACAGCAACAGACAGAAATACAAAAACAAGTCTGAGAGGGACTGAGAGAATATAGCCACATCCTAAGAAATGCTGATTCGTGTTACGAGAATTTAACTTCACAAGAAGTTTCACATAATACCTCTATGCAAGCTTACAAAGCATTTCTTCACATTTACAAGGGCCAAATTTCGATTTTAAGTGCCTCCCAGCAGCTGCATGGCACAATACCAGAGTCACAGGAGGTCTTCTTCACAGATATAATCTGGTTCGTGCTGCACTAAGTTCTCTACCTCTATTAACCTTTATTTGATAGTCTCACTTGTTATAGTCCTGTTATAATAGAAACTTTTGTGTAGCTACCCGTGTGATGTACACTGGTTCATATGGTGGAATGTAACAAACTGACTGTACTTCAGAATTACACATCTGCATCTAAGTCTCTCTTCCTGTTGATGTAACGCACACATTGCATTCTTTTGTGAGATGTACATTGCTTTGGAGAAAAGCTAAATGAATAAATGTAAATGTAAATAATCTGTATAATCATTGTCTGTTTGGTCTATTCAAATGATCCCAACTTGTGTAAATTCATTTGCATTGTTTTCATTAGTATCTTTTTTTTTTTTTACTGTTCTGTTTTTTGCTTTAGAAGTTGAATTCGTACACAAACATTGTGTGTCATGTATATATACAGTATGTTTTCCTTGTCAACATTTCTTCAGCCTACGCTAACTAATAGCTACAAAAAACAGCTGAACAAGTACAGGTAGACAGCCACAGAGTACTACAGAGTACTTAATGAAAGATCCTGCCCAGTTATGCTGTATTAACACAATGTTAACTAATGAATTAGTTGTGTGCGTTTGAATGGAATTTGATAATATTTTAGCATAAACTGGTGAGAATTTTAGGCTCAAGGATGTAAAAAAAAAAAAAAAAAAATTTCATTTTGTTGAAGCTAATTTGAAGCAAACTGAAGCAAAAATTCAAATCACTGAAGCTAACGGTAATTATGTCTTGAATTTATGAGAATTCATCTTACAAAGAGTTTTTAAGGAACACATTACCCTAGCCTGAGGGACAGAGGGAACAAGGTACTAAGAGACCGATATTGACACTGAGAAACTGATGAACTGATGGAAAGAGGGACAAACAGACTGAGGGACTGAGAATCAGATGCATTTGCTTAATGCTCCATAACTAGGGCTGGAATTCCCCACATCCCTCCAGAGGGAGCTTCATGTTCCTTGTTTGTCTCTCATACCAGGACCAATCACACCTTTATTGATCAAGTGACTCACTAAACCAGTACCCTCTGGGATGTAAAGCTCTAGTAAAAGCAGGAATTTCCCCTGCGCTCCCTTCACTCAGCAGCAATAAAAATGCCATTAAGGCAACTTGTCCAAACCTTTCCTTCCTGTGATGTTATTTACGCATTAGTTTATGTGCTGCTGTCATTCCTGCAAACATAAATTGGAATGGCACACACTTTTTCCATAAGAGCTGTCTATTTATTGGAAACACTGTAGACCATGAATGAAAATCTGACTTTGACAGCTTGAAAATAGGATAAAACAAATCAATATAGCATGATATACTGAAATTTTGTTTGTCAGTGGAGAATTGTCCATGCAATAATCTCACACAAACAAACAAACAAACAAACAAACAAACAGAGTCTGAAACCGCTTAACCTGAGCGGGGTTGCAGCGAGCCGGAGCCTAACCTAACAACACAGGGCGCAAGGCTGGAGGGGGAGGGGACACACCCAGGACAGGAGATCAGTCCATCGCAAGGTACTCCAAGCAAAACTCAAGCCCCAGACCCACCAGAGAGCAGCACCCAGCCAAACCCGCTGTGCCACCGCACCCCCCTTATGCAATAATCAAACATGATATTTAAATAAAGGAATCATAAAACAGAGCCTCAGTAATTCCCCTGTACGCATCTCCTGACTTCTCAACGTTGTTCCTCTGTGGGTGCCAGTCTCCCTCACTCGAGATAAGCTTGTTCTATTTTTAAGCTTGCTCTATGGAGCAAGTCATACCAAAGTCTAGTGTTGCAGGACCCAGTCAATCGTGCTTAAAAAAAAAAAAAAAAAAATCTACCCGTCGTGTAGGTAACTTATCATATCTTAACACATCTGTGCTGAGAGATTTGTTGTGCTACAGTGTTTTCAGTTTTAGGCTGGTGACAAACTATTTGTTCATAACTGTAAACACTAAGTGGGGTGCAGTGGTGTAGTAGGTTTGCCCTCTCTCTGTGGTGTAGTGGGTCTGGGGTTCAAGCCCTGCATGGGATGCAGTGGACTGGTGTCCTGTGGAGGGTGTTTCCCTTTCCCCCTTAGCCCCACACCTTAAGTTGCAAGGTAGCCACTGGCTGGCAATGACCCCACTTAGGACAAGCACATGTAGACAATGCAAGGTAATGTAAATACTATTGCCCCTATAAAACAGAATAAGGTTTGTAGGAGTGATGTATTTTTGTGCATGAAATAATGAAATAATTTTGCTGAGAGCACTTGCCATAATAGACTGTACACAATTTAAGGACAAATTTCAATCAAGCACTTTCCAGGTCAGAAAGATGACCAAAACACAAACTAAATTGCAAACTCCACTGAAGGTATTTTCAGTCACTGAGTTGTGCTTTGCAAAGTAATTTTCCATTAGTTTTGTATGCCTTAATCAAAGTGGATGATATCCCTATTCCCAGTAGTATTTCAGGACATTTTTGAACCTCACGTCACTTTAAATGGTAAAAGTATTGCCCGGGAACTTAATGAAGAACAACACACATTTTGCTGATCTGAACTGGTTACCCACAGCAAGATGACAAGCATCCATATTAGTTTCATGGAACAAGCATTTAATTGAGTCTAAAAGAACTACAAAAGCAGTGTATACCTGATAGCCAAGCAGTAGTCCATTTCACCACATAAGACATGTAAAAATGTGTTCACTGCATTGATTCAGCAAACACAATTAACGCGTACTTGACCTTAATAAAAGCACCGTTCTTCATATCACATGATGATTAAAAATATTTCCAGTGACTAAAAATGACAAATATAATTACTGAGGAAAAAAATTTTCTTAAATAGTACATCAGATTTTACATGCATCTTCGTGGAAGAAAAAATGTATAACTACCAGGCTAGGCATTACTTTTCAAAATCAGGCAATTAATAAACTTAAACAGGTTGCAGCAGGTTTAGGGAAAGTTTCATTCAGTCATACTGTCATTTTAGTTTAACCTGGTAACATAGTGGTTATCGCTACTAGTTTTGAACCCAAAGGTCACAGGTTCAATCCTCACATCTGGCTGTTGTACCCTTGAAGGTACTTACCCTAAAAATTGCTCCAGTAAAATTACCCAGCTGTACAAATGGGTAAATAATTGTAAGCTTGTAGTATTTGTAACCTTAACATTGTAAGTCACTTTGGAGAAAAGTTAACTGAGCAACTGTAAATAATATCATACATGACTGCCATAGTGTCCCTCTTGATTTGAAGACATATACTAAGGTGACTTACAATTACACCACCTTCTGTAGTTCACTTGAGCAAGGTACTTAATTTGAACATCTCCAGTAAATATAACTCAGTTGAATAATTGGGTAAATTATGGCAAAACAACACTGTAAGTTGCACTGGGGAAAAGTGTCAGCTAAATGAATAAATTTATATGTAATGATGTCTGAAGCCATCTGTCTTGAAGGACATTACCGTGCCCTATTTCAAACACTTTCCAAAGAATCAAAACCAGGCACATGAGACTGAGGGACAAGCAGCCTCTGGTTGACACTGGCATTGCAAAGACCACCAGCTT
This sequence comes from Scleropages formosus, assembly GCF_900964775.1. NCBI lineage: Eukaryota > Metazoa > Chordata > Actinopteri > Osteoglossiformes > Osteoglossidae > Scleropages > Scleropages formosus. The sequence goes on from NC_041814.1 coordinate 5,906,368, forward strand.
GATGGACACACTAAGTCTGTGACACTAAGAGAAGACAGCGGAGGACCAGGTTACACATGGCTCCTTCTCACCACTGGTCATATGCATCACCACCTCACCAGATGATATGTGCGAGACAAATAAATGTGGCTGCAGCACTGCACACATGAACACTCCGGAGTCATCTCTTGAGCATGTTTGTCCTGTCAAAGTGAACCCAAGTCCTGTCTTTGGCACATCATCATCTGAAAGTCGCAATTTGAAAGACTAAAGCATAGAGGACAGCTGGTGGTGTGATGGAGAGCTGATTCCTTTTAAGCCCAAAGGTCACAGGTTCAAATCGCAACTTGAACTTCGAAATGGGTAAATAATTAGAGGTACCTCAGTTCCTTTGGAGAAAAGTGTCAGTTGAATAAATGTAAAAGTCGAACTACGATCATGACACAGGGTGAAGGTGCGTTGCCAGCGGAGAGGGAGTCGCCCTCGTGAGCGCGCGACCGGGGGACAAGTCCAGTTCTCAATGACCACCGTCATCTGAAGCTTGTTTAAAAAACTGAAATGTCACGAGACCCTCGCGGTGGCAGGGCTGTGTTCTGGGGGCTCGAAGACGCGCCACATGGTCCCCGCGAGAACGCGCCCTGAGAAGGCTGCAAATTAACAGTCAAATAAATCCGAATTATTAAAAGTTGAGTGAGAGTAATCTGATATTTCGCGGGGAGCTTACTGGAGCCCTGAGAAGTTAAATATATAGTATACCATCCTCAGCAACGCGAAAGAACAATGAATTAACAAAAAGAAAACTCTTAATAAGAAAGCCGTCCTGTCGAGCAGATCTTCGAGGTCAGAGAGATCAACCCAGCAACACCAAGAAGAACATACATAAACTTCTGAGTAGACACAGTTCAGCCGCACATTCCAAAAACCCAACCCGCTCTGTCTGTACTCTCCGGTACACGCCGCGCTTCATTTCATCTGTATGATTAACTTTTCTGCCTCCAGCTAAAGAAGCAAAGTGACTGCAGCTTACCTCTCGCGGTCTATAACGGGTCAGCAAAACTGTTGAAGGCTCCTCTAAAAAAAAATACATTCTAACAGGATATGGAGAATGGGAGGGAGAGCGCAGCGGGCTGTCTCGCGCCCACCCAAGACAAAACAGCTCTGTGATGGACACACCGATGGCCAATCGCTGCGTACTTCCAGGACTCAACGAGATCAGTATCCAATGACATCCAGATGTCAATGAGGCCAGCAGCCAATGAGTGCAGAGAGCGGGTGGATGATCGTTTCAGTCGAATAAAAGAGGATTCAATGGGGACATTTGTACTGTTGTAGTGTTGTAGCATCCATCAGCTGGAGGGTCCTGGGCTCAGGACATAAAACGAATTACATGTGTTTTACGGAACACTTCACGAATAATTTAAGATACATAAACGCTCAAATTCCGTCTAAATCAGATGGTTTTTCTGGACAAATTCCGTAATGATGTCACATCCCACGGGGTCACTGCCCCTCCTGGTCAGAGGCGGCGCCACTCAGTGCCGCTAGCTAACGCTCACCTATCACCTCACAGTCTCGTAGGACATGGAGGTATAAAAGGAGCCAGCGGAGCAGAACTAGTCGCGGATTCTTAATCAGCAGTTCTCTTGTGCTTCGTTGGCGATTGGTAGTCTCTTGTTCCCTCAGTTTGTTTTCTAGGTGTGCATGTTCCAGTCCCGAGTGCCCGTCCCGTCAGTTCCTGCCTCTTGTTCTTCAGTCCTGGTCCATCGTTCCTGTCCGGTATTTCGTCACGTCTCAGGGTTGCGGTCAGACTCACAGATTAGCGTTTCACTGTTCACCGTAGTTCCAACACCGTGTGTGTTTCCTGGTCTCGTGTTTCTTGTTTCACTTCCACCGAGTGTCTTACAATACTCACCGTACACGTCTAACCTCACACTGCACGTGAAGTCATTATATATTTCGTCTGTGTTTGGACGTAATAGCAACGCGCGTCCGTGTCGGACTCCCGTCCGGACGCAACAGAAGAATCCGCCTGCTAATATGACTTCAGCGGAATGGCGTGAGCTGGCGGATCTGACAGAGGCGAACCAAGAACGGCTCCTGGTTTGCGCAAACGCCGCTAGCCGCCTCACAGATCAGTTGGAGCAGTTGACACGACTCCTCAGTCACGGTGGGCGGGGCGCCGATCCGACCAGTTCGCAAACGCATGATGATTGGCGGACATGTCTTTTTGATCGTCTTTATGCTTCCTCGGGTCATCGCGCGGAGCCCACGAGCCCTGTGCAGACCAATGGGATCAGCGCTACTGAGCAGCTGTCCGTTCCCTTCCCGGAGGCTTTGCAAGGTAGTAGAGGTGAGAACCAGAATTACACAGAATACTCAATCTCCAGTCCAGCCTCTCTGTTCCCAGGGCCCTACTCTCCAGAGTCACCCCCTAGCCCAGACAGAAAGACAGAGAGACAGTTCTTCCCCAGCACCAAGAGTTTTCAGGTGCGTTCCAGGTCTCCAGTGGAGAAGACATCCAGCCCCCGATTGTCAAGACCACTCTCTCAGGAGTTCTCGCCGGATTACCGGAGCAACTCCGGGTCCAGCCGGACCCCGACGCCGCCAGGGCAGCAGGTGCCCTACAGCCCTGTGGACAGTGAGCCGGCTCAAGCACGCAACCTTGTCAGCTGTGCAGGGCTCGAAGAACAGTGCGTCAGACAGGGAATAATACGACTCAGTAACGGGCGTTTGACAGAGGAGGAAAGGAGGCGCCGTTTTCTGCAACGCTTGTGCTTTTACTGTGGAGCTGCGGATCACGTGCAGGTTTCCTGTCCAGTGCGGCCACCCCGTGGATCCCAACGGACCGACTTACTGGTGAGTGATGTATCTCTCCATACCTCCCTGTTGACATTACCAGTTACAGTATCCTGGGGTTTCCAGCAGCAGCAGACGGAAGCTATGGTAGACAGTGGCGCTGCAGGGAATTTCATGGATCATGATATGGCCGCGTCCTGGGGCTTGCCCTGTGCCCGATGCCCCAAACCCCTGGCTGTTAAAGCTATTGATGGCGCTCCAATCGGGTCGGGGCGTGTAGAGCAGCGCACAGAGCCCGTTACTATGCAGGTAGGGCCACTCCATAAGGAACAGATATGGTTCTATCTGATTAAGTCCCCTGATAACCCCATTATTTTGGGATATCCATGGTTATGCACCCATGACCCTATTATCTCTTGGAGGGAGGGGAAACTGCTGTCTTGGGGACAGCAGTGTCCCGAACACCTGGAGACGTCTTGTAACTCCACATCCATAGAGAGCCCTAATGCAGATCTGCCCCTGCAGCTTCCAAGGGAGTATGCAGATCTAGTGGCAGTGTTTAGCAAACACAAGGCTGCAGAACTGCCTCCTCATAGACCTTGGGATTGTGCTATAGATCTTTTTTCGGGCACTACACCCCCTAGGGGGCGGGTATACCCTCTTTCTCAACCTGAACATCAGGCAATGGAGGCTTATATAACGGAGGCACTAGAAGCCGGATTCATCCGGCCGTCTACCTCTCCAGCTTCCGCTGGCTTTTTCTTTGTTGAGAAAAAGGACGGGGGTTTGCGCCCCTGTATTGATTATCGGGGGCTAAATGCCATTACTGTGAAGTACCCGCACCCTTTGCCTCTTATCACGTCGGCCCTCGAACAGGTTTCCGGTGCTACCATCTTTACTAAACTGGACCTTAGGAGCGCATATAACCTGATTCGCGTTAGGGAAGGGGATGAGTGGAAGACCGCCTTTAGCACCGCCCTCGGCCATTATGAGTACCTGGTCATGCCTTTTGGCCTGGCGAATGCACCTTCCGTATTCCAGGCTTTTGTTAATGAAGTACTCAGAGAACTAATTAATCGCTCAGTATTAGTGTATCTGGATGATATCCTGATCTTTTCTCGGTCCCGTGAGGAGCATATTGGACATGTCAGGGAGGTGTTGCAAAAGCTGGCAGCACATAAGCTGTACGTGAAAGGGGAGAAGTGCCAGTTCCATGTGCACTCTGTGGATTTCCTGGGGTACATCCTAACACCCAACGGGGTCACGATGGATCCACAGAAGGTCTCGGCAGTTCTGTCATGGCCCCAGCCAAAGACAGTAAAGGACCTGCAACGGTTCCTAGGTTTTGCGAATTTCTATAGGCGCTTCATAAGGAACTTCAGTTCCGTTGCAGCCCCGTTGACTGCTCTGTTAAAAGGAGCCCCTAGGCGCCTGACCTGGACTCCTGAGGCGAGTCAGGCCTTTGAAGACCTAAAGAAGCGTTTTACTTCTGCCCCAATCCTGAAGCACCCTGATCCCAAACTGCCCTTTATTGTGGAGGTTGATGCATCTGAGGCCGGGGTAGGGGCAGTGCTCTCACAGCGCCAGGGAAGTCCCCTGAAGCTCTATCCATGTGCGTATTTCTCACACAAGATGTCGCCTACTGAACAGAATTATGATGTAGGAAACAGGGAGCTCTTAGCCATAAAGATGGCCTTAGAAGAGTGGAGACATTGGTTAGAGGGGGCTACGCACCCATTCTTAGTGTTAACTGATCATCGGAACCTGGAGTATCTGCAGAAGGCAAAGAGGCTCAATTCCAGACAGGCGCGGTGGGCCATGTTCTTCACCAGGTTCCGTTTCACGGTGACCTATCGTCCTGGCTCCAAGAACGGCAAGGCCGATGCCCTGTCCCGTTTGTTCGAGGTATCGCCTCAGCTCTCCCCACCAGACACCATCTTGTCCCCGACGCAGTTTGTGGCTCCTATCCGTTGGGCTTTATTGGACGATATCCAAGCAGCCCAACGTCAAGAACCCGGTCCCAACGACCAGCCCCAAGACAAAGAATACGTCCCGTCCACTGTTCGGTCCGAGCTCCTACACTGGGCCCATGATGGTCCAAGTACAGGACACCCAGGGGTCAACCGAACCTTGAAGCTTCTCGCTGAACGCTTCTGGTGGCCATCCATGAAACAGGACGTACGAGACTTCGTCCTTGCCTGCACCACATGTGCCCAGGCCAAGGTCCCACGGCAGCTGCCAGCAGGGCTTTTAGAGCCACTCCCGATTCCCAACCGTCCATGGTCCCATATAGCGGTGGACTTCCTTACTGATCTTCCGTGTTCTGATGGAAACACCACCATATTGGTCGTCATAGATCGCTTTTCCAAGGCCTGTCGACTGATTCCTCTGAAAGGTCTACCTACAGCCCTGGAGACCGCGGAACTGCTGTTCCAACATGTCTTCCGGCTGTATGGCCTGCCAGAGGATGTCGTCTCGGACAGGGGACCCCAGTTCACCTCAAGAGTCTGGAAGGCCTTCTTTGCCCGCTTAGGAGTCTCAGTCAGCCTCTCCTCTGGTTATCATCCACAGTCTAATGGGCAAGTGGAACGCCTCAACCAGGAGGTTGGACGTTACCTGCGGAGTTACTGTGCTCAGAATCAAGCGGATTGGAGCAGATACCTCCCCTGGGCAGAGTACGCCCAGAACTCCCTGGTCCATTCGTCCACAAACTTAACTCCTTTCCAGTGTGTGCTCGGTTACCAGCCTCCGCTGTTCCCGTGGACGATGGAGACCAGTGGGTTGCCAGCTGTGGACGACTGGTACAAGAGGAGTGAGTCGGTGTGGGAATCCGCACATGTCCGTCTCCAGGAGGTGGTATCCCACCAAAAGGAGAAGGCCGACAAAAGGCGTAGGACTGTATTGTACCAGCCAGGGCAGAGAGTATGGTTGTCCACCCAGGATCTCAAACTGCATTTGCCCTCGAGGAAGCTTGCCCCCCGTTTCATCGGCCCCTTCAAGATCCTGAAGAGGATCAACCCGGTTTCTTACCGTCTTCAGTTGCCCTCGCATTATCGTATCTGTCCCACGTTTCATGTTTCGCGCCTCAAGCCCCATTGTGTTTCCGCCCTGCAGAGCCCAGCAGTTGCTCCACCTCCACCGTTGGATGTGGATGGTTCTCCTGCCTACTCCGTCAGGGCCCTCCTGGACTCCAAACGGAGACGGGGTACGCTGTACTATCTGGTCGACTGGGAGGGCTATGGGCCGGAGGAGCAGTCTTGGGTACCAGCACGGGACATCTTGGACCCAGCTCTTATTGAGGACTTCCATGAGTGTCATCCAGATCGGCCTGCTCCGCGACGGCGGGGGCGACCGCCTACCCGCCGGCGTTCTGCGGCTGGAGCCGCCCCTGGAGGGGGGGGTACTGTCACATCCCACGGGGTCACTGCCCCTCCTGGTCAGAGGCGGCGCCACTCAGTGCCGCTAGCTAACGCTCACCTATCACCTCACAGTCTCGTAGGACATGGAGGTATAAAAGGAGCCAGCGGAGCAGAACTAGTCGCGGATTCTTAATCAGCAGTTCTCTTGTGCTTCGTTGGCGATTGGTAGTCTCTTGTTCCCTCAGTTTGTTTTCTAGGTGTGCATGTTCCAGTCCCGAGTGCCCGTCCCGTCAGTTCCTGCCTCTTGTTCTTCAGTCCTGGTCCATCGTTCCTGTCCGGTATTTCGTCACGTCTCAGGGTTGCGGTCAGACTCACAGATTAGCGTTTCACTGTTCACCGTAGTTCCAACACCGTGTGTGTTTCCTGGTCTCGTGTTTCTTGTTTCACTTCCACCGAGTGTCTTACAATACTCACCGTACACGTCTAACCTCACACTGCACGTGAAGTCATTATATATTTCGTCTGTGTTTGGACGTAATAGCAACGCGCGTCCGTGTCGGACTCCCGTCCGGACGCAACAGAAGAATCCGCCTGCTAATATGACTTCAGCGGAATGGCGTGAGCTGGCGGATCTGACAGAGGCGAACCAAGAACGGCTCCTGGTTTGCGCAAACGCCGCTAGCCGCCTCACAGATCAGTTGGAGCAGTTGACACGACTCCTCAGTCACGGTGGGCGGGGCGCCGATCCGACCAGTTCGCAAACGCATGATGATTGGCGGACATGTCTTTTTGATCGTCTTTATGCTTCCTCGGGTCATCGCGCGGAGCCCACGAGCCCTGTGCAGACCAATGGGATCAGCGCTACTGAGCAGCTGTCCGTTCCCTTCCCGGAGGCTTTGCAAGGTAGTAGAGGTGAGAACCAGAATTACACAGAATACTCAATCTCCAGTCCAGCCTCTCTGTTCCCAGGGCCCTACTCTCCAGAGTCACCCCCTAGCCCAGACAGAAAGACAGAGAGACAGTTCTTCCCCAGCACCAAGAGTTTTCAGGTGCGTTCCAGGTCTCCAGTGGAGAAGACATCCAGCCCCCGATTGTCAAGACCACTCTCTCAGGAGTTCTCGCCGGATTACCGGAGCAACTCCGGGTCCAGCCGGACCCCGACGCCGCCAGGGCAGCAGGTGCCCTACAGCCCTGTGGACAGTGAGCCGGCTCAAGCACGCAACCTTGTCAGCTGTGCAGGGCTCGAAGAACAGTGCGTCAGACAGGGAATAATACGACTCAGTAACGGGCGTTTGACAGAGGAGGAAAGGAGGCGCCGTTTTCTGCAACGCTTGTGCTTTTACTGTGGAGCTGCGGATCACGTGCAGGTTTCCTGTCCAGTGCGGCCACCCCGTGGATCCCAACGGACCGACTTACTGGTGAGTGATGTATCTCTCCATACCTCCCTGTTGACATTACCAGTTACAGTATCCTGGGGTTTCCAGCAGCAGCAGACGGAAGCTATGGTAGACAGTGGCGCTGCAGGGAATTTCATGGATCATGATATGGCCGCGTCCTGGGGCTTGCCCTGTGCCCGATGCCCCAAACCCCTGGCTGTTAAAGCTATTGATGGCGCTCCAATCGGGTCGGGGCGTGTAGAGCAGCGCACAGAGCCCGTTACTATGCAGGTAGGGCCACTCCATAAGGAACAGATATGGTTCTATCTGATTAAGTCCCCTGATAACCCCATTATTTTGGGATATCCATGGTTATGCACCCATGACCCTATTATCTCTTGGAGGGAGGGGAAACTGCTGTCTTGGGGACAGCAGTGTCCCGAACACCTGGAGACGTCTTGTAACTCCACATCCATAGAGAGCCCTAATGCAGATCTGCCCCTGCAGCTTCCAAGGGAGTATGCAGATCTAGTGGCAGTGTTTAGCAAACACAAGGCTGCAGAACTGCCTCCTCATAGACCTTGGGATTGTGCTATAGATCTTTTTTCGGGCACTACACCCCCTAGGGGGCGGGTATACCCTCTTTCTCAACCTGAACATCAGGCAATGGAGGCTTATATAACGGAGGCACTAGAAGCCGGATTCATCCGGCCGTCTACCTCTCCAGCTTCCGCTGGCTTTTTCTTTGTTGAGAAAAAGGACGGGGGTTTGCGCCCCTGTATTGATTATCGGGGGCTAAATGCCATTACTGTGAAGTACCCGCACCCTTTGCCTCTTATCACGTCGGCCCTCGAACAGGTTTCCGGTGCTACCATCTTTACTAAACTGGACCTTAGGAGCGCATATAACCTGATTCGCGTTAGGGAAGGGGATGAGTGGAAGACCGCCTTTAGCACCGCCCTCGGCCATTATGAGTACCTGGTCATGCCTTTTGGCCTGGCGAATGCACCTTCCGTATTCCAGGCTTTTGTTAATGAAGTACTCAGAGAACTAATTAATCGCTCAGTATTAGTGTATCTGGATGATATCCTGATCTTTTCTCGGTCCCGTGAGGAGCATATTGGACATGTCAGGGAGGTGTTGCAAAAGCTGGCAGCACATAAGCTGTACGTGAAAGGGGAGAAGTGCCAGTTCCATGTGCACTCTGTGGATTTCCTGGGGTACATCCTAACACCCAACGGGGTCACGATGGATCCACAGAAGGTCTCGGCAGTTCTGTCATGGCCCCAGCCAAAGACAGTAAAGGACCTGCAACGGTTCCTAGGTTTTGCGAATTTCTATAGGCGCTTCATAAGGAACTTCAGTTCCGTTGCAGCCCCGTTGACTGCTCTGTTAAAAGGAGCCCCTAGGCGCCTGACCTGGACTCCTGAGGCGAGTCAGGCCTTTGAAGACCTAAAGAAGCGTTTTACTTCTGCCCCAATCCTGAAGCACCCTGATCCCAAACTGCCCTTTATTGTGGAGGTTGATGCATCTGAGGCCGGGGTAGGGGCAGTGCTCTCACAGCGCCAGGGAAGTCCCCTGAAGCTCTATCCATGTGCGTATTTCTCACACAAGATGTCGCCTACTGAACAGAATTATGATGTAGGAAACAGGGAGCTCTTAGCCATAAAGATGGCCTTAGAAGAGTGGAGACATTGGTTAGAGGGGGCTACGCACCCATTCTTAGTGTTAACTGATCATCGGAACCTGGAGTATCTGCAGAAGGCAAAGAGGCTCAATTCCAGACAGGCGCGGTGGGCCATGTTCTTCACCAGGTTCCGTTTCACGGTGACCTATCGTCCTGGCTCCAAGAACGGCAAGGCCGATGCCCTGTCCCGTTTGTTCGAGGTATCGCCTCAGCTCTCCCCACCAGACACCATCTTGTCCCCGACGCAGTTTGTGGCTCCTATCCGTTGGGCTTTATTGGACGATATCCAAGCAGCCCAACGTCAAGAACCCGGTCCCAACGACCAGCCCCAAGACAAAGAATACGTCCCGTCCACTGTTCGGTCCGAGCTCCTACACTGGGCCCATGATGGTCCAAGTACAGGACACCCAGGGGTCAACCGAACCTTGAAGCTTCTCGCTGAACGCTTCTGGTGGCCATCCATGAAACAGGACGTACGAGACTTCGTCCTTGCCTGCACCACATGTGCCCAGGCCAAGGTCCCACGGCAGCTGCCAGCAGGGCTTTTAGAGCCACTCCCGATTCCCAACCGTCCATGGTCCCATATAGCGGTGGACTTCCTTACTGATCTTCCGTGTTCTGATGGAAACACCACCATATTGGTCGTCATAGATCGCTTTTCCAAGGCCTGTCGACTGATTCCTCTGAAAGGTCTACCTACAGCCCTGGAGACCGCGGAACTGCTGTTCCAACATGTCTTCCGGCTGTATGGCCTGCCAGAGGATGTCGTCTCGGACAGGGGACCCCAGTTCACCTCAAGAGTCTGGAAGGCCTTCTTTGCCCGCTTAGGAGTCTCAGTCAGCCTCTCCTCTGGTTATCATCCACAGTCTAATGGGCAAGTGGAACGCCTCAACCAGGAGGTTGGACGTTACCTGCGGAGTTACTGTGCTCAGAATCAAGCGGATTGGAGCAGATACCTCCCCTGGGCAGAGTACGCCCAGAACTCCCTGGTCCATTCGTCCACAAACTTAACTCCTTTCCAGTGTGTGCTCGGTTACCAGCCTCCGCTGTTCCCGTGGACGATGGAGACCAGTGGGTTGCCAGCTGTGGACGACTGGTACAAGAGGAGTGAGTCGGTGTGGGAATCCGCACATGTCCGTCTCCAGGAGGTGGTATCCCACCAAAAGGAGAAGGCCGACAAAAGGCGTAGGACTGTATTGTACCAGCCAGGGCAGAGAGTATGGTTGTCCACCCAGGATCTCAAACTGCATTTGCCCTCGAGGAAGCTTGCCCCCCGTTTCATCGGCCCCTTCAAGATCCTGAAGAGGATCAACCCGGTTTCTTACCGTCTTCAGTTGCCCTCGCATTATCGTATCTGTCCCACGTTTCATGTTTCGCGCCTCAAGCCCCATTGTGTTTCCGCCCTGCAGAGCCCAGCAGTTGCTCCACCTCCACCGTTGGATGTGGATGGTTCTCCTGCCTACTCCGTCAGGGCCCTCCTGGACTCCAAACGGAGACGGGGTACGCTGTACTATCTGGTCGACTGGGAGGGCTATGGGCCGGAGGAGCAGTCTTGGGTACCAGCACGGGACATCTTGGACCCAGCTCTTATTGAGGACTTCCATGAGTGTCATCCAGATCGGCCTGCTCCGCGACGGCGGGGGCGACCGCCTACCCGCCGGCGTTCTGCGGCTGGAGCCGCCCCTGGAGGGGGGGGTACTGTCACATCCCACGGGGTCACTGCCCCTCCTGGTCAGAGGCGGCGCCACTCAGTGCCGCTAGCTAACGCTCACCTATCACCTCACAGTCTCGTAGGACATGGAGGTATAAAAGGAGCCAGCGGAGCAGAACTAGTCGCGGATTCTTAATCAGCAGTTCTCTTGTGCTTCGTTGGCGATTGGTAGTCTCTTGTTCCCTCAGTTTGTTTTCTAGGTGTGCATGTTCCAGTCCCGAGTGCCCGTCCCGTCAGTTCCTGCCTCTTGTTCTTCAGTCCTGGTCCATCGTTCCTGTCCGGTATTTCGTCACGTCTCAGGGTTGCGGTCAGACTCACAGATTAGCGTTTCACTGTTCACCGTAGTTCCAACACCGTGTGTGTTTCCTGGTCTCGTGTTTCTTGTTTCACTTCCACCGAGTGTCTTACAATACTCACCGTACACGTCTAACCTCACACTGCACGTGAAGTCATTATATATTTCGTCTGTGTTTGGACGTAATAGCAACGCGCGTCCGTGTCGGACTCCCGTCCGGACGCAACAAATGATGTATGAATTTCCTGCATATTAACATAAAGACCACTTAATATTTTGTTACTTATTTTGTAAAGCTTAATCTGAGTGAAGGATAAATTGAACTGAACATCGCCTCTGCTACTTCACTTTGGAACCTCAACTGTAGCGTATTTGCGCCCTTGTTTATTACTGGTTAATAGATAAGTAGTTGTAAGCGGTGTATCTAGCATTGATAGTAGTGTAGTAGTTTAGTAGTAGTCTAGTGTATTAGTAGGATTATTAACAGTACCAGTGTAAATCACCCTTGGGTGAATAAGGTGTGAGCTCATAACACTGCATAGTGTTGACTGCAAATTGTTTTGGAGAAAAGCATCTAACATAGAATATTAAGATGACAGACAAATCTGAAGTATGGCAGTGAGCCTGAACCCAAAAGCACACAGAAAGCTAACAAAATGCCAATTATTACCACTGGAGGCAGGGATAAAACAAGCTGGGAGTCATCGGAAACTTCTGTTTCTGCACCCCAGAGAGAACAAAGCATGAAAGTGCCAGTTTTATACATAACAAGCCTTTCTGTTTACTCAGAGGTAGACCACAAAATATGTGAAATTTCTCATTATTCTACCTCTTAAAAACTTCAGTACTTGTCCAGTAGAATGTGTCTATTGTTTAAAAATTTGCATGAGAGGCATGGGCCCCATGGGGTTAGTCAGAGCAGAGAACATTGAAGTCTTTGCATATAAATGCTTTATGGAAATGTTTCAGTTAAAATTCGACGCAGAAATTACTCCTGATCACAGTTCTAATAATTTTATTGGCGTGTTTCGCAGTCTTCTGTTGAGTTTGTTGTAAAGATGTAAAGTTACCTTCCGAGTTTTTTGCCAGAACAGCTCAGGATTTCAAGATACTACAACTACTTTTGAGTTCCAGCTGGTCTATAACAGGAAAGTTCTTCTATATTCACAAGGGATGTCGCTTTAATCGTCAGCAGTGAATTGTTGTCAGAAAGACGCGTTGGTGCTAATAAAAACTTACCATCCTGGATGTTGTATTCTCACCATTAATCCTAATTAAGACATTTTGCGCCTTTCACTGGCCCACAACACAACGGCCAAAGAAGGAATCTGCTGTCCTCTAGGGGTCACGTGAAGAAAGCCATAGGAGTGATACAGCACGCTTACTCATTTAGCTGGCGCTTTTCTCCAAAGTGACTTACAGTGTTACTCTACCTATCATTATTTCCCCTTTTGTACAGCAGGGTAATTTTACTGGAACAATTTTTATGGTAGGTATCTTGCTCAAAGGTACTACAGCTAGAGGTGAGATTCAAACCTGCAACCTCTGGGGCCAAAGGCAACAGCTCTAATCACTATTCTACCAGCTGCCCCTATAGTACAACACAGTACAGCACAAATTGTCACCCCGGCTAGAGACAATGACATCCTTAAAGTAGTCACGACACCACCTCCTCCCTGAAAGTTCACCTCCACCCAGAACATAACATCTATCATCAATACTCTAAAATGCTCCAAATTATGAAAACTAAACTAAAGACAGATGAGGACAAAGCTTTTAAACCCTGCCACTGCTGTTATTTGGGATGTTACATCTCACTAAGGAGTTAAAAAAGGTTACTATCAAATGTATTATAAATTTTTTATCCGTACACAATCACACATATCATAAAACTTTGTTTTCAAGTGTGCGTGTGACCTCCTTAGAATGCTAAGAACATTGGTTTCTGCCCTTTAGCCCAGAAAATATCAGTCAAATAAGACGTCATATACACATACATGCTAAGTAAACAAAGCCTTCTCACATTCTTACCTAGATACTGGTTGTATGAGTTTTTCAAACTGCTCTATTAAATTGGAAACAGCATGCCTCACTATCCCAAATGTATTTAGGACCGTCATGCAAAATTCATGCATTATAATGTTTATCGCGATAATAAAGATTTGTGAAACTTCAGAACATCAGACACTTTTTGAAACAGCTGATTTAATTTTTAAGGATTTATTCATTCTTAGCTTTCAACTACATCACAATCATTTACATTTATTCATTTAGCTTTTCTCCAAAGCAATGTACATCTCACAGAAAATACAATGTGTGCATTACACCAACAGGAAGAGAGACTTAGATGCAAATGTGTTATTCTAAAGCAGTTATTTTCCACTATATGAACCAATGTACTGTACATCCCACGAGTAGCTGCATAAAACTTTATCCGAATATCGACAGTTCCTAATCACATTTTTTAAAACAAACATGTCACATGAGTAGATGCATGAAAGCTTATCTATTATGATCTTAAACTTATAGAGCATGAACACATATTTAAGAGATCATAGGAGTAGTCTGAACCACTTGTCCTATACAGGATTACAGGGAGCCAGAGCCTAACCCAGCAACACAGGGCATAAGGCTGAAGGGGGAGGGGACACACCCAGGATGGGATGCCAGTCCATTGCAAGGCACCCTAAGTGGGACTTGAACCCTAGACCCACTGGAAAGTAGGACCTGGTCCAACCTACTGCACCACCACACCCCCCTACCATGGGAGTAGTGAGTTTGGAAAAGGTGAATATGAACACTAATGTGAATAGGTCTCGATGTGGGCGTAAACTTGCACTTAAAGATGTATCAGTGCTTCTTCATACTGTAACGTTACATCTTTACCATCCTGTCATCACTAGTGTCCAGGACTTCAGGAACACAAACAGGACTACTGCCATATCTCAGAAAAGTGCTGTAAGGTACTGGGTGCAATTATCAGTCACCAATTAACTTGAACAGGATATCTTTTGGAGGAAAGCAATTAGCAAGAGCTTTAACTACTGCACTGCTTGCTGGTGTTGTAGTTATATACACCGCTCAAAAAAATTAAAGGAACACTTTGAAAACACATCAGATCTCAATGGGGAAAAAATCATGCTGGATATCTATACTGATATGGACTGGGTAATGTGTTAGGAACGAAAGGATGCCACATCGCTTGATGGAAATGAAAGTTATCAACCTACAGAGGGCTGAATTCAAGAACACCCCGAAAATCAAAGTGAAAAAATGATGCAGCAGGCTAGTCCATTTTGCTGAAATTTCATTGCAGCAGCTCAAAATGGTACTCAGTAGTTTGTATGGCCCCCACATGCTTGTATGCATGCCTGACAACGTCGGGGCATGCTCCTAATGAGACGACGGATGGTGTCCTGGGGTATTCCCTCCCAGATCTGGACCAGGGCATCACTGAGCTCCTGGACAGTCTGAGGTGCAACCCGGCGGCGTCGGATGGACCGAAACATAATGTCCCAGAGGTGTTCTATTGGATTTAGATCAGGCGAGCGTGGGGGCCATTCAATGGTATCAATTCCTTCATCCTCCAGGAACCGCCTGCACACTCTCGCCACATGAGGCCGGGCATTATCGTGCACCAGGAGGAACCCAGGACCCACTGCACCAGCGTAGGGTCTGACAATGGGTCCAAGGATTTCATCCCAATACGTAATAGCAGTCAGGGTGCCATTGTCTAGCCTGTAGAGGTCTGTGCGTCCCTCCATGGATATGCCTCCCCAGACCATCACTGACCCACCACCAAACCGGTCATGCTGAACGATGTTACAGGCAGCATAACGTTCTCCACGGCTTCTCCAGACCCTTTCACGTCTGTCACATGTGCTCAGGGTGAACCTGCTCTCATCTGTGAGAAGCACAGGGCGCCAGTGGCGGACCTGCCGATTCTGGTGTTCTATGGCAAATGCCAACCGAGCTCCACGGTGCCGGGCAGTGAGCACAGGGCCCACTAGAGGACGTCGGGCCCTCAGGCCACCCTCATGAAGGCTGTTTCTGATTGTTTGGTCAGAGACATTCACACCAGTGGCCTGCTGGAGGTCATTTTGTAGGGCTCTGGCAATGCTCATCCTGTTCCTCCTTGCACAAAGGAGCAGATACCGGTCCTGCTGATGGGTTAAGGACCTTCTACGGCTCTGTCCGGCTCTCCTAGAGTAACTGCCTGTCTCCTAGAATCTCCTCCATGCTCTTGAGACTGTGCTGGGAGACACAGCAAACCTTCTGGCAATGGAACATATTGATGTGCCATCCTGGAGAAGTTGGACTGCCTGTGCAACCTCTGTAGGGTCCAGGTATTGCCTCATGTTACCAGTAGTGACACTGACCCTAGCCAAATGCAAAACTAGTGAAAAACACTCAGAAAAGATGAGAAGGGAAAAAATGTCAGTGGCCTCCACTTGTAAAATCATTCCTGTTTTGGGGGTCGTCTCATTGTTGCCCCTCTAGTGCATCTGTTGTTAATTTCATTAACACCAAAGCAGCTGAAACTGATTAACAACCCCCTCTGCTACTTAATTGACCAGATCAATATCCCAGGAGTTCAATTGACTTGATGCTATACTCTGATTAAAAAGTGTTCCTTTAATTTTTTTGACGCAATCGGTCTTCAAGGCAAGAACGTCGTTGAAGGGGCAATCCAAAAGGCAAGGTCAATACACAGGCAAGAGGTCAATGATCATAGAAAGGTACAGGATCAAGGGATGGGATCAGGGAAGGTGTCAGGGACTAGGAGACCCTTGACACAAGGCTGAACAAGGTTCTGCATCATTTATGCCCCAGTCTGCACCGAGTCCCAGGTGTTCTGTGTCGGCTTGAGGGTGTGGGCGTGGCACTAACCACTCAACTACTTCCTGTCATCTTACACAGCTGTATACAAATGTGTACAAATCTTTAAATATGAGAGAAGCTTAAATTAAAAAAATTCAGGAAAAGGCAGCTGGAACCTAAATTTTATTAAAGATTAGTCTAGCTATGTTATGATGCAGCTTTTATATGTAATGTCACAGGGAACTCTCTAGTTCTAAGGGTTGAATGCACAAGTGTGTTTTGTAATATACAAGGTCCAAGTAAAGTCAAGGATAAAAGTGTTATTCTCTTGATGTAGAGTTGTAAAGGAATAAATAGGATGGCATTTTTAAAGAATGTTCTCATGAAAAGAAGTTGCTTCAAAAGTAATTAGTATGTAATGGGAATATAAGTTGCTTGCTACAGATAAACACACGGAGGAGGGAAGAAAAACATGAGTCAACAAAACAGTGGTTTCAGGGGTTTATCTGTCAGCACTTTGGAGTTTTTTTAAGGTCCCCAACAGACAAGTCTTTGAAACCTGAGCTCTGTCATGTCCGGGGGAGGGGGTCCTGCTCCGTGACTGAACGTGTGGAACACGTATGGCAGGTGAAAAATGCCTTTTGCTCCAGGAGCATGTGGCCTTC
The DNA here is from genome assembly GCF_900964775.1 of Scleropages formosus. Taxonomy (NCBI): domain Eukaryota; kingdom Metazoa; phylum Chordata; class Actinopteri; order Osteoglossiformes; family Osteoglossidae; genus Scleropages; species Scleropages formosus. Next base: position 5,923,057 of record NC_041814.1, read on the forward strand.
CTGGGCTTCATTCTTGGCCCGGATGTGGCAATGGACCTGGCTAAGGTCCAGGCAATGCTCGATTGGCCCCATCTGACTTCCATCTAAGCTCTACAGAGGTTCTTGGGGTTGCTAATTTCTATCGCCAAGTCATTCGCGGCTTCTGCAGTATCGCTGCTCCCCTCACTTCTCTACTCAAGGGAAAGGGGTCCAGGCTCATTTGGCAGCCAGAGACCCTGAAGGCCATCTAGGAGCTAAAACAACAGTTCACAACCACCCTGGTACTCAGGCACCCCGATCCCTCTTTGCCCTTCGTTGTTGAAGTGGATGCTTCGACTGTCGTCGTAGAGGCGGTACTCTGTCAGAGACAAGGGGACCCTTTCTGAGCTCCATCCTTGTGCTTATTTCTCCTATAAGCGGTTACCCACACACACACACACACACACACACACACACACATTTTCGGAACCGCTCGTCCCATACGGGGTCGCGGGGAACCGGAGCCTACCCGGCAACACAGGGCGTAAAGCCAGAGGGGGAGGGGACACACCCAGGACGGGACGCCAGTCCGCCACAAGGCACCCCAAGCGGGACTCGAACCCCAGACCCACTGGAGAGCAGGATCTGGTCCCACCCACTGCACCACCACGCCCCCCTTTAGCGGTTACCCACAAAGTGCAATTGCAGCATCAGGAATAAGGAGTTACTGGCCATTAAGCTGGAGCTAGAGGAATGGAGGTACTGGCTGGAAGGGGCTGCTCACCCATTCTTGCTCCTTACAGACCACGGGAATCAGAAATACCTAAGAACCACTTGGAGACTAAACTCTAGACAAGTCCGTTGGGCTCTATTTTTCAACAGGTTCCAGTTCAACAGGTTGTATCATCCTGGCTCGAAAAATGACAAGCCTTATCTAGTCTTGACAGCAAGGACCCGACCCCTGCCTCACTAGAGACCATCCTGCCGATGTCATGTTTTGTGGCTCCTGTGTAGTGGCAGTTCACGCAGGACCTCCAGAGGGCCCAAGAGGAGGACCCAGGACCAGCGGACACCTCTGAGGGCAAGGAGTACGTTCCAATGAGAATGTGGTCAGAGCTGCTCTACTGGGTATACAACGCTTCGACAGCCGGCCACCCAGACAGACTCAGGCTCTGCTGGAAAAGAGGTACTGGTGGCCTTTCCTTTGTGAGGATGTACAGGAATTTGTGGAGGCGTGCGAGATATGTGCCCAGAACCCTGAACCAAAAGCCCAGGGGGTTGCTGGAACGCTCCCAGTGCCATCCCAGCCCTGGTCCCACATGGCAGTGGATTTCCTTATGGACTTGCCTCCCTCCGCTGGTAACACCATGATCCTGGTAGCCCTAGACAGGTTTTCTAAGGCCTGCCACTTAATTCCATTGCCCCAGCTCCCCACTGCTCTAGCCATGGCAGAGCAGCTGTTTCAGTAAGTGTTCTGCATCTCCATCAGCCTCACCTCCGGGTACCACCATCAGGCTAAAGGACAAGTGGAGTAAATGAATCAAGACCTTCCAGCATTCCACACCTTCAGCTTCCTTCGAAGCTACTGTGGCCAAGACCAGGACCAGTGGACACAGTTCCTGCCATGGGTTGAGTATGCCCATAACTCTTTCTCACTCCTCCACGGGTCTCTTGCTGTTCCAGTGTTTCTTTGGGTATCAACCTCCCCTGTTCCCATAGCACCCTGGTTCCTCTGATGTCCCTGCTGTTGATTCCTGGTTCCAGAAAAGTGAAGAGGCCTGGTGTGCGGTTTGGGATCACCTGCATAAAAGCATCTATGGTTACAAACAGCAGGCCAACAAACATCGCCGCACACTGACCTTCCAACCAAGACAAGAGGTGTGGTTATCTACCCGTGACATCCGCCTCAAGCTTCCCTCCAGAAATCCCCTGCTACATCGGTCCCTACAAGATCCTTCAACGCATCACCCCCGTCACTTACCGGTTACAGTTGCCACCACATGTATATGTCCCACTTTTCATGTCTCCCTGCTCAAGCCTTATAGTACTTCCCTGCTCCGGGCTACCCGACAAGACTCGACGCCCCTCCTGTGGATGTGGATGGGGCACCAGCCTATGCCATCCGTGCCCTTCTGGACTCCAAGCGTCGACAAGGGGGTCTATACTACCTGGTGGACTGGGAAGAGTTATGGGCCAGAGGAACGCAGCTGGGTCCCAGCATGCAACATCCTTGATCCGTCCCTCATTGCTGACTTCCATAGGGACCATCCGGACCAGGTGATGTATCGTCCCAGAAGTCACTCTCCTTCCAGGCATCATAGGGTGCTGAGAGCCGCCCGTGAGTGGGGGTACTGTCACGACCATGCCCGCTCCTCAACCAGTAGCACCTGGCTCCAGTTAAACACCTGGCTTTAACTGGAGCACTCGTCTATATAAAACACCTCTTAACCCCTTCCCAGTTGTGGAATCTCACATGAGACAATTGTCCCCTCTGTGTTATCAAACTTACCTCGCTTTGCATTTCCTAAGTCCCACTTCACGTCTCTTTGGTAAACGACTGCCCGCCTTGTTCCCCGACCACGACTTTGGATCTTCGCCTCTGCTCTGTTTGCCAGTCGACCAACCATTTGCCTGTCCCCCACCGTGACAACACATCTACCCCTTTGGCACTGAATAAACGATCCTGCACTTGCATCCTGCTTCCTCTGCCTCCTCTGTTTGCCATGACAACAATAAGTACTGTACAAATTCTACAATTATTTTCAGGGATGTGTAAGAGCATATCTGAGTATAAGCATAAAAGTGCAATCAATGGGAGGACTAAATACGTATAAACAGCTGATACTAACATTGATGTATTATCAGTGTGCTGTATCCATTATGCTTAGGAGCTGGATGATAACATTTAAAGTGTAGTGTCCATTTAAGTGTGATGTGCATTATTATGATCACTTCAGCTGTTGATAAGAAACACTGCATGAGTGAAGAAGCGATTTTTGTGCCGTGCTCTTCGAGTGCTGATTGACCTGTTTCACTTTCCGGCTCAGGAGATGTGATTGCCAGGGTGGGAAGAGTCTGTGATTATCTGACATGGACTCTTTCTGGTCCTGGTATTGTAGACAGGCAACATCCAGAGATCCTTTCTGCAGACATAATACAATGCAGTCTGGCCTGAATGCAAAATAATGAAAACAGATTAGATGATCATATCTTAAGACAATCACACACACACACTGTCTGATACCGCTTGCCCCAAGCAGGGTCGCAGCAAACCCGAACCTAACCCGGCAACGCAGGGCGCAAGGCTGGAGGGGGAAGGGGCACACCCAGGATGGGACTCCAGTCCTTTGGAAGGCACCCCAAGTGGGACTCAAATCCAAGAACCACCAGAAAGCATGAAAACACCACTGTAAGTACCCTGTCATTCTATACAAATTTAATGGATCTACAGAAATTCACATTCCAACAGCACAAGTGAGGCCAGCAGCTGTACATTAGAGTGAGGCAGAGCGAGGAGTCAAACACCAGTAGCCGAGACGGCGTCCTACGAAAGAATGGAGTCCCTGTTCAACGTTAAGTTCTATCCTGAACGTATCGTCTGATGGCACACCTATGTGTTGTGTATCATGTAATATGTACTGCTTAATTGCACCTGCTGACATTGTCGAACATTTCGTTTGCTCGAAATGTGTGACAAATAATGACTTGGTGCGGAAAGTCTGTGATTTAGAAGAACGTATTAAGAATTTGATTTCTGTCCAAGAAACAGAGAGTTAGTTGGACTCAGTGTATCCCGATGCATCCGTAGTGTCGAACTCAGCGTCGATACTTACAAGCCCCAGTACAGCAATGAGAAGACCGGTACCCTGGACCACTCTCACAGAGACTGGGTTACTGTTCATAGTAAGTCGAATAAAGCGAAGCCTATGCCACGGGTTGCTGGTTCAGATTCTCCCGTCCAAACCCAAAATAGATATTCCGCACTTAGCAGTTCACCTAATAATAATGTGCTTATTTTGGGAGATTCGGTTACCCGAAATGTTAAGGTTCAGGGGCCTGGGAATCGAAGTGCAAAGGTGAAGTGTTTCCCATGCATACGTGTGTCTGATGTCGAGGCTCGTGTCACTTCTCTGGCCGGTAATACCGTGTTTACTATTATGGTGCATGTTGGTGGTAATGATATTCATTACCAGCAGTCTGAGGTGTTAAAGAGCCGTTTTATTTATGTGTATAATAAAGCCAGAAGGAAATGTTATAATCTAATAGTGTCTGATCCTTTACCTAGACTCTTCATGGGGGACATAGTGTACAGTAGACTGGTGTCCTTTAACAGGTGGTTGAAGACGTGGTGCCGCACTAATGGTGTTTCATTTGTTAATTGCTGGGGTGATTTCTGGGAAAGGCTCAGGTTTTTCACATGTGATGGTGTACGCCTCAACTGGAGGGGATCGTTTGTTCTGTCCCAGAACTTGACCTGCATGTTGCAGGACTGACTCAGCCATGGATCATCTCCTTTAGCAGCTGTGTGTATTGATGGGTCTGTTACTCATTCTGGTATCAGTGGTCATTTTTCATGTGATGGGATTTCTTGTGCTATGTCCAGTGTGGGCCTCAAAACTTTAAATTAAAGTATTAATTGCAGATAAAAAATAAACTGTCATGCCCTCCACCTCAGTAACGAGCAACACCTGCAGCTGATCAGGGTCAGGGCACATAAACAGCCCGGAACCTTGTTCAGCCTCGCTACTCGCTTGCAATTTTCATTCTCACCTTAGATCTCCTGCTCCTGCTCCTGCTCCTGCTCCTGCTCCTGCTCCTGCTCCTGCTCCTGCTCCTGCTCCTCGCCCACAACTTCTCGCCTGTTTACTGGACAAGGACTCTCGGCTTTGACCCTCGGATTCTGTTCACAGATCAGTGACCATTTTGCCTGTTTTCCTGATCATGTGTACTGGATTGCCCCTTGACTTCACTTCTTGTGCTCCGCACTTGGGTCCGACGCATATGCGCCGGGGGAACACCATGAAACAAACTATTGTAAGGCCACAATGTTTAACTAGAGTTAGTGATACTGATAGGAACGCTTCCACCAGCAATCTAAAATACAAATAAACGTTCTCAATAAACGTTCTCAACTTGCTACTTTGGCCAAACTGTAATATAAAATGCTGTCTGTTGAATATTCGTTCACTAACAAGTAAAGCACGGGGGTGTGGTGGCGCAGTGTGTTGGACCAGGTCCTGCTCTCTGGTGGGTCTTGGGCTCGAGTCCCGCTTGGGGTGCCTTGCGACAGACTGGCGTCCTGTCCTGGGTGTGTCCCCTCCCCCTCCAGCCTCGCACCCTGTGTTGCTGGGTTAGGCTCCGGCTCCCCGCAACCCCGTATAGGACAAGCGGTTCGGACTGTGTGTGTGTGTGTGTGTGTGTGTGTGTGTGTGTGTGTGTGTGTGTGTGTGTGTGTGTGTGTGTGAGACAAGTAAAGCTGTTTTAGACAACAACTTAATATTAAGTTACACGTCTGATCTTTTTTACTGAAACCTTGTTTGGTCAGTCCGATACGATTCCGTTAATAGAAGCCGCTCCTGACGGATATAATTATTTCCGTAAATCTCCTTCTGTATTTCGTGGAGGTGGAGTCGGCGTTTTTCTCGATAATAGATTACAAATAACACCAAGAAATCGTGATGACTTTACCTCATTTGAAGTTCTAGAGCTAGATTTCAAGTCGAATATAATAAATTATTCCCATGGCCCATCTCTACCGGTCCACCTGGACCATACACCTGTGTTTTCTCGAGGAATTTAGTAACTTGTTTATAACCAATTTAGTCATCACGCATGACAAAATTGATGAGTGATCTCAATATTCATATAGACGTGTCGTCTGATCATTACCTATTAACTTTTGATCTATACCTGCCGGTGCCATCTGACCAGTAAGACCAAAATTGTGCCACATGATGAAAATACTACTGTTAAAAATGTTGATTACATTAGAAGCCCTGATGTTGGAATGAGCATAGATATTCATATTGATCACATGGTTTTGAGTGCAATTATTCAGTGGTAAAATTCGCCTTACATTCTGCAGCTCCACCAAAAACTAAACTTACTGGAACTGTAAGAAACTCGCCGTGGTTCAACGAATCAACTCGTGCAGTTAGAATGTTGTGAATTAGTGTAAAATGGATTTCAGCAAAACTGAACGTTTATTATGTAGCTTGGTCCGATTGTCTAAATATAAAAAAGGCACTTTCTCATGCCAGATCCGAATACTACGCAAAGTTAATTGATGAAAATCAGAAGAACCCTTAGCCTCGTTTCCTGTTCGTTTACTTGGTAAACACAAAGATAAACAATGTATTTCTGCTCCCATATGAATTTATGTAGTTTTTTCAATAATAAATTAGAGAATATCCGCGAATCCATGATGCCCTCTAGTTCGGTCTTAGCCAGTGTAAGTGCTTCTGACAATGATACTAGTTGCTGTCTGCACTATTCAGTAGCTTCAACGTAATAACTCTGTAAATCAGAAACTTGTGCGCTAGACTGCTGACATTACAAATTGAGGAAGAAAATCTTACTTAGATAAAAGTGAGTACTGTTCACCACCAAGTTTGACACAATCAATGTGGGTTGTCAGTTTTGAGCTCTCCATGCATGCTGCAATAAATCAGTATGAGTTCTCTGGTTTTTGCTTCAGATTTCCACTTACACTCAGGAGCACCAGTATCATACCCGATCTGGTTTCAGTTTCTAAAAATCAAGTACAGTATATTAAAAGTGCAGCTGAAATGTTAATAAAATCAAAGACAGTTATTTCCTAATAGAGCCAAGAGCAGTGAAACCAAAGGAAAGTAAAGTACAACTAAGCCGTAACTAAGTACAGTATAACTAACTTTTTTGGTGTAAGCAAGTAAAGTTGATTAAATCACAACAGAGATAGACACTTTAGTACAACACAATAATAAAAACGGAACAGATATCCTGATTTTGCTCTCAGCTGCCTTCATGTTGTCCTTTTATTCTTTACAACAGGTGATGGACATTCCAACTGCAAAAAAAAGAGACTTGGTTTAAGTCCTCAGGATTTTGGCTGAAGGTCTTGGGACTAGGTGCCAGGGTCTGTTTCCCAGTAAAGGATTTTCAGGCTCATCTCTAGTCCAGAAAATATGGTTAAATAAAGCCTCCTCTGTAGAGGAAAATTAGAGAACTTGCTAAAAAATGAAAGAAAGGCCTCTTCCAAGCATCTAAATCTCAATCCAAGTACAGACAGGGAGGGGCAGTTTTCAAGTAGCATGAGTCACATCACATTTTTGCAAAACAAAGACAATTCCATGAGTTAAGTGGGGTTTCATCTCTACAAAAAAACTGTCTCATCAGCAGGGTAAAGAATTCACACAGGAGACATTTATGCATTTTGAGTCTTTGTTCTCACTGAATACAGACTCCATTTCAATCTGGATAGCCAGTACTTTATCCCTTCTTTGGACAAATACACCTGGAACTTCTCCACCATTTACAATTCTTTCTTATTTTTCCATGATATGCATCATAACTGAATTGCTTCCCGTTGAGTGCTAAAATCAAGTCTGATGTTCTTTACTATTTCCATGCTCATGGCCAGATCAATTAATTAAAGGCAGGATGTGGATTCCTGTCGGTTAACTGCCGTGCTGTTAGCTTTCTTTATACACACCTCAGGTCACACAGCACCATGTAGGAGAGTTACTGGCAGCAGCAGCAGTGGGTCCACTGCCCCTTTTCACAGCCACAAGTGCGATGATCCTTGCCCAGAGTATAGTTAGGCTTCTTCAGGGCTTTGCCCAAGCTCAGACTTCACCACATGATCAAAACTGTTGATATGATACTTAAACAGACATCTGTGTACACCAGGGTGCTCAAGACTCCTTGGATACCCCTGTCCATCCCGATATCATTTTCAATTTTTCATCAACCTGAAGAGTTTCTTGTACTTTATTGTAATGTAGTGCTTGAAGCTGCTAGCTTGCAATCCTGGAAATTCCTATTCCTGCTATACTACCTTTGAGCAAGGTACTTACCCCAGTAAGAATACCCACTTGTGTACAGTAAGTGCGTTGTTTCCAAAGGCAACAAGGGAAGGTTTTCCTGAACCAACAAACTTCAATTACGATAGCAAAAAGTCCAAAAATAGGGAAACAGTGGACATTTTAACTGTAAATACAGAGCATTGCAAAGCAGTGTTAGCTATCATGTGTCTGTTAGCAGGGAGACCTGTCATTTATTCAATCAGAATGATCCTTTCACAGAAACACGAGCTCATATTAGTGTCGGCCACAAGGGGGCGGTGTGGCATCTCTCCTCCTCACTGTGTGTGAACAAAATTGGCTGTTAATTTTCAGACGATATTGATTGAGCAGCATTTTTAGTTAAATTTAAACGCTAGATCCAAATATTACATTTTAAATATATAATTCGTTTAGCTGTCCAGCAGTAAAATGGTATAATTAGAAGAAATAGAAATTTCTAAGTAGAAATAGTAATTGATAACATTTGGGCATAGAAGATACTATGACAACACCAGAAATGTTTAATACACACACACACACATTTTCAGAACCGCTTGTCCATTACGGGGTCACGGGGAACCGGAGCCTACCCGGCAACACAGGGCGGAAGGCCGGAGGGGGAAGGGGACACACCCAGGACGGGACGCCAGTCCGCCGCAAGGCACCCCAAGCAGGACTTGAACCCCAGACCCACCGGAGTCGGAGAGCAGGACTGCGGTCCAACCCACTGCGCCACCGCACCCCCTAGAAATGTTTAATATTATTACAAAAATCCATTTACTATTGTTATATGCTGTGAATAATTTTTATATTTCTGTATTCCCAAAATATAATACTACAACTTTTTTCATATACAAGGTCAATGACTGTTTAAAAACTGCTCTCCTGTACAGGGAGCCATTCTGGGTATAACAAGGACAACAAACCTCAAGAAAACTAGACCTGTTTTATAGAAAACTACAAACCTAAAGCAAAAGACCAGAAATTGTTTTTCTTTGGATGTGAGGTATTCTCAGGTTATGCTAAATGCAACACATGACAACATTTATATTTATTTAGCAGACATTTTTCTCCAAAGCGACTTCCAGTGAACTCTGTGTAGTGTTATCAGCTGACACACCTTATTCACTAAGGTGACTTACACTGTTAGATACATTACTTACAATGGGTCACTCATCCATAGATCAGTGGAACACACTCTGTCCCTCACACATTATAAGCAAACTTGAACAGCATGTCTTTGGACTGTAGGAGGAAACCAGAGCACCCAGACACTGGGAGAACATGCAAATTCCACACAGACTGAGCAGGGATTGAACCCATGTCCTCTTGCAGCCCCCAGGCTCTGTGCTACACAGTGGTCACTGTGCTGCCCAATAAATCCAAGAAGACACACTCATCAAAAAAAAAAGAACAAAACCATGTGACCTTCTGTAAAAAAAAGAAGCTATGACAAAAAACCAAAAACATTGCTGTTGACTTTACTGTTAACAGCATTTCAACACCATTTGAACAGATCATGTAACCAATCCACTAAGAAAGGCAAAAAAATTGCGGCGTGTGTAACAACATAGTGTCACAAGAAGATGTTCTCATCTGAGTTTGAGACCTTTCAGACTCAAATGAGAACATACTTAGACATTCTGAGCATTTTGCAAGGAAATTTTATAGATTTTAACTGCAACATTATACTGAAAAAATGAAAAAAATCTGAATCCGGTTCCCGTCCTGGGTGTGTCCCCTCCCCCTCCGGCCCTATGCCCTGTGTTACCGGGTAGGCTCCGGTTCCCCGCGACCCCGTATGGGACAAGCGGTTCTGACAATGTGTGTGTATGTGTGTGTGAATCCGGTTTATTATTATGTGGATATTTCTAATTTGGTCTGCTAAAACTTATACATCTGTTTGTCATATTTTGTTTAATCATATCTGAAAGATTTTATGAAAGATAATCCATAAAAATACAACCTGTTAAAATATTTTTTATTGTAACATTAGCCCAAAGGCAGTGATTTTTGTAATCCACATAAACTTTAATCTATGTTGTTTTGTCAGTTTTGAAATTACCCCCATAAAATTGCAACAAAAAAAAAGTTCAACAAAATGTTTTTTAATAAATTTTCATATGGCAGAACTGAAAGGAATTTACAGTAACATTCAGTAATATTACAGCAATTTTACCCAAAACAACTGAGTTGAGCAATTTCATTTTTCAGTCTCAATGGATTTAGAATCTGGGTAAAAGGTCACAAGGCTTTTAGTGAAGGGAAGCTTTTTCTTCGTCACATTGGAATAACAGCTGCCTGGGTAGTTCCCGTAATGAGTTGTCAAAGAGCCTGGAAGGACTGAAATTAACCCTCTTGTGTCCTTGACACCATTTGATAAAATGTCTGTTGTTTAGTCTGAGACAATTTTAAGAGCATCCTTTTGAGACATATTGTGGTAAAGAAGCAGATGTGTAATGTTGTTATATAATGTTTCTATCTGATAACTGAATGAAAGATTGGTTTAACTGGAAACTTAAACATCTGAGCCAATGACATCAGAAGAGGAGATGTATTAAAAAAATGCTAGCAGGCCATGTGTTTGAAAAGCTCTTCTTTGTTCAGAAACACTGATGTGGGGTACAAAACACACCATGACATGGATTTGCTACAAGGTTTTTTCCAAAACAGAAAACAAGGTTATTGGCAATAAAAAATAATCAAGCATTTTTGGTGTCCCTCTCATTCTACATTCTTTTTTACTTGTACTCTTTTTGCTAGTTAGTTTAGCTCATGTATTTTCACTAATCTTCATAAACTCTGCAGATGCTCTGACCAGCCTATAGAAAATTCTCACACTTATGGATGAACAGATTAGACACACGTTAAATGATGAATGCAATGTCAAACACACAACACAGCACCCTGATTAAGACTTCAAAAAGAAAAGAAAGAAAAGAGAAATGTTTTTAAAATATTGTGTGCTTACACACGTGTCCCACGTCTTGCAGGTGACTGTCTTGTTATGCGGCCGCTTGGAATTTGAGGCCACTGCTCTCAGGCTGTGCGGCCATAATGAAAAGCAGCTGTTTGACTGTGTGAGCCCTGGAAATGCAAGTGACAGACTGAGCATACACGAGATTTATTAGCGCAACCTTTGCCACACTTGCCAGTGGACGTGCAAAGGAGCAGGAAGCCCATGTACTGGGGAAGGGACTGTGCCCCTAGAGACACCCAAAAAACCTGGGGTTCCTTCCTACACCCCCACCATCTCCTATGCTGAGAACACAAGGAACCATGTGTAATTTTCTGTGCTTTAAAGGATTGTATGCTTCTATCACTACTTTAAAATGAGAATCTGTCAAAACCAACTGAAGGCAAAGGGAAAGAGCGGTGCATGGAGACAGAGGACAAAGTGAAGAGAGGCAAACACTGAATTTCCCAAAATGTTGGCACATGGCAGCAGCATACACAAGTCTGTATAAGCCCCTTTGTTCACTAAGCTCTAACAAAGGTGTCAGTGTCTATCAAGATGCAGAAAAAACACAAAGACCCGTATTCTGCTGAATTTGGCATCCATACCCTGTAACATCCCATTTGGTATATATGATATGAGACACATTGTTCAGAGTAGATGCTAGTGCAATGAAAACAAATCCTGGCTCATTTATTCTAATCCAATTAAGAATAGCCTGTAACCTGTACAGTGCATTTATATTTATTTATTTAGTAGATGCTTTTCTCCAGAAACAATACAAAGAGTGCATTACAGGAGCAGATAGAGAGAACTGGATGCAGACACGTGATTCTTGAGGACAGTCAATTTGTCACATTCCACCATATGAACTAGTATTTATTAAATGACTAGCTGCATATAGGCTTATCCAGTACTAAACATTTATTTTTAAAAATTTAAACATAACAATCAGGTACATGTTTATTGAGTACCACTGCACACAAGAATTTGAGGTCATTTGTCATAATTTCCCCAGAAAAGGATTTTCAGATACCTGTCTGGATTATCTGCAGAAAAGTGGACATTCCAACACTACAGATGTTCATCATAAATGTTCCACAAGACAGATCAATTTACAATGAAATAACAATCTATTTTACTGTGGTCAGATTCGATAACAAATTGTCATAAAACAGGAACAGAGCCCTACTGTGTTAGTTTCCCAAAATAATAAAGAAAGATTAAATTCCATATATTTTTATGTATCGTTATACATTTACTATATATAAAATAGTCTAAAATATCTAGCCATATTTAGGTGGAAAGTCCATCTTTTAGGGGTACAAATATTGTGAATGTAAGTTTTTTTAAAAAACCTTGAGTATGTGAGTAACACACTGTAAAACTTTACAGTAATAAAACTAAAAATACAAAAAAAATACTGAGTGTCAATAATTCCCATATATTATATCCTCCAGTACATAATTTAAAAAATCCTCTTATCCAGCGTGACTTACACAACAATCACAGCCAAGATAGAGCAAGTGCAAAAAACTTAACAATAAGCATATGTGATCACGTCACTCCAGAAAATAAACAGTATGTTTTGTCTTCTTAAATAAAACACCGTATTATCTTTAAAGCAAGAATCTGCTGTTGGGAACTGTTATTTGTGTGCCAGTATTAACACGATATTCAAATAAAGGACTGCATTGTCAAGGGGCAAGGCAGAAAATGACTTTTTGTGGAACTTAATGAGCTCAAAACCAACTCCCCCCAGCAGTGTTTGGAAGATATAAAATACACATCTGTGTTACCACAAAATAACAGCTTACTGTGACGCAAAGTAAAGGGGAGAAACATTTAGATCATTCTTTTATATTATCATCTGTTGCACTTTAAACAGTCAAAATCAATAAATATAAAATTCTGTCATGTTACATCTAAACAAAGATAATTTATCCCCACCAACTGCAGACGTACACTGTGATGGCTGACATTTGCTATAATAAATGTTTGGAAATTCACCGAATCTTATTTAGAAATCAGAGTCCAATATTGCATTTTTAATTTATTCAGTAAGTCTATTCACTAAAGATAATAGCCTGTTTACCTGTAGCCATAGAATATCATCACTGCTTTTTCTTTATTGTTACTTTAGATACTTTAAAGATTTTCCTGACACCAGGAATCACACTTCTGGGAGAAAGTACAAGCTCTGCTGCAAATGGTTTGGTGAAACACGGTATGCTGAAAAACTGAATACCCTAACATGAAAACCCTAGTGATTTTAACATACGTGACAAGTTACTTCAGCTCAGCTAAGCAACAACACAGCTACAAACTGGGAGGAAGCAAAGGGTTAATTTTTCTCTAGCCAGGACTGCCTGTACACGTGCTGTCCGTATGCTCTGGTCGTGCACAAGTGATGTATAATACAGGAATTTTGTGTGCCTGAACTTTCCCCTACTTCTCACACTGTTCCTGCCTCACAGCACCATTTTACCACATTCCACACGGCACGATGCAGGGCGGCCGACCACACAGAGCACTACAGGCAAGCCTAAAGTCCAGCTGCACTTCAAGTGTACACAGTAAAAAGCCATCGTTATTCATTTCTCTTTCAATATTTCAGTTCACTTTCAGAATGAACAGACGCATTGCTCGAGGATTTACATTTTGTGATGCTAAAACAGCACTGGTCTAATAGATGTGTAATAGACTACACATTTCCTTTATATGAAATTTACTTTACAACATAGCAAGTCCTTTCATTAAAAAAGCTTTTGTTTTTGTTTTAGTGTTAATAAAAGATTGCATTCAGTTAATAATTATCTAGAAATGTGTGCAGTTGTGGAAGAAGTAACCAAGTTAAATTTAACTTTTTAAGTATATACAATTAGTAATTTATTTATTCTTTGTTTTGATATGAATTACAGAAAGTCAGATTTGTATACTGGAATTAAATTTGAAGTAATACAACAAAATGTTAATAAGCTTTTAAATGACAACATGAATCAAAAATAAAAGAGGTTTCTGGATAGGACTTAAATAGTAGTTCCAGAGCACAAGTGATTATATATTGATGGGCCAGAGTTAAAATAATTACAGTATAAAAAATTTGGGTGGAAATGATTAAAATTAAAATGAGCTAATAGGTTTTCATCAACAGTAAATAGAAAAAAAAGTTCACGCATTTTAAATGAGCAAAAGGAGACAAAATGTCTATTTTTCACGTGAGACCACTTTCTTTGGCCTCGCACTTGTTTTTAATGGTACACGCCAGTTATTATTTTACAGTAAGGATGTAAAGGTTCATGTTGCATCATAGTCTTTTTTGAAGCTTTGTGAAGGTCCTCTTTTGAAACACAGATGATGTACACGCCTCTGCTGTGGAAAGAGCCAATCAGAGTCTCTTCCTTGAAGGACTAGGAGAGTATAAAAGGCAGGGTGTGCTTTTTAAATGACACAGAGCTCATATACCTGAGACCAATCAAGTATCTGCTCAGCAACTTCCACTAGAAAGAAGAGATCCAAAGAGAACCAAGATGAAGGCTACACTCATTCTGTGCATGGCACTCCACACCACTGTTGGGATAGGTTACCTTCTCGACAGGGGTGCCACAGCGAGGAAGGAGAAGAAGGTGCAGTATGCCTCCTGGGATGATGTGAATGTGATTGCACATGGACTTCTGCAGCTGGGCCATGGCTTGAAAGAGCACGTGGACAAGACAAAAAGCCAGATCCGAGACATCTCCACCAAGATCAAGCTGTTCAACAGCACCGTGGCTGAGCTTGGCAAGCAGACTCAGAACCTGAAGACAGACGGAGAGGCGCTGAGGGCTCAGGCACAGCTGCTGGAGGAGCAGGAGAGCCAGGTCCTCAACATCTCCTCTGAGCTGCGAGAGAAGACTGAAGAGCTCCAGAGAGAACGGCTGCAGTTTCACGAGAGGATAGGCAAGCTGGAAGAGAAGGTGGACGGCATCCTGCAAGGAGAAGGCCTGGAGATCCACACCAACAACTACACCGATGCTGGCATCATACAGGTAAGGCTGCCTCTCTCTCCAAACTCTAAACTCTCTTTGGAAACTGAAAACTACCTCCACTGCAACTTTACCTAAGTAGGCAAGTGAACTCAAAATATAGGTTATACTCACATATAAAGATGAGTACAACTCATTTTCAAGACAAGTTACAGGCCAGTTTTAAAATAAAAGTTCAAAATGCGTATTGAACGTTTTATTTATCTCAACACTAGCATGGTGTGCAAACCATGCAAATATGCAAAGACAGTATGGCAACTTTACTTGAAGTTGAAATGTGAAATATGCCTGGCCTACATGATCATGGTAAAATCAATGGGGGGATACAATAAGTCCACGCACAGGTCTCCTAACAGAGAGGAAATATTAATACACCATCATTCGTTTGCTCGGATAATATTCACACTTCTGTTATCATTTATATCGGCGCAGTTAAGTACAGTGTAGCAACTGCCGAACTGGAGCTGCTCAAGAGGAAGGAATTGCGTCTTCTCCCGATAGTTCCACTGGGATCATGTGAGGACAGGACACAGAACACCGGGTCTTCTGCAGCGGCCCCCTCGAGTCCGGTCGCGAGCGCGTGTTGTGGTCTGCGTGGCGCGCGCTCGAAGCATGCAGTACGTGCGCGGAGGCGGCGCGAGAGCCGAACAAAGGGATTGCGCAATGTCGTCAAGGGGAAGGCGATGCGGTGACCACCTGCACGTATCCACTAGTTTTTCAGCTGCAATCCCAGCTGAAAACTTTTACAGCCAAGGTGAAGTTTTAAGAATTTTAGTCCCAAGTCGCCCGCCGCGTTTTTTTTACCCAGAGGAAAAGTTACACTGGACTGGTAAATGTCAGCAATTCACAATGAATGTCTAGAATCGGATGTTGAGATGTACGTACGTCGCTTAGTTTGGACAAAAGCGTCTGCAAATGAATAAATCATTTATTAAATGTAAATAAGTTTTTAATTCAACAAAAGTACAGCTCCTGAAAGCTGAACAGGGAGGGAGTGCTCCGCTGGAGAGGCGCACATCCTGCACCTGAGGAGTGGAGAAGCACCGCCGTCATGTTGTGGTCCCCTTTTCAGTGGATGCTGGAGGCGCAGAACCGGCGCATCGACGAGCTCGTGGAGCGGATCCGGGAGCAGCAGGAGAAGGTGGAGAAGCAGAACGTGCGCATCAGGCACCTCCAGAGCCAGGTCAGCACGTGAACCATTTTAAAAGCACTTCACTCCTGTCTCACAAATCCACCTCTTATCCTAATCAATGGCAGCGCAGTTAGCGTACAGCAGTGTCATCACATACATACCAGTGTTTGTCCTTCTCAGATGAAGCAGAGGAAGGAGAGATCTTCCCTGAGACGCAAAGAGGAGGAGATCGCCTTCAACAGCACCGAGGAACAGGGAGATTCCCCCAGCGGTAAGAGTCCAGATCTGACTCTTAAGGTTTTGACCGCCGACCACTATTACTCGTGTATCCCAGAGTTTGACACATCCTATAAGCTCATTACAGTATCCATGAGCTGGAAAGTGGCAGGAGCTCTCATTAACCTGCAGAAAGGGTTAATTTAATTAGCATCTTAAACATTTCTTCACTGCCAAGCAGAGGAAAAGCACTTATATGTCCTAGAATGGGACTTAAGGTACAACAGAAGCCTGGTGGCCCATTTTCCTATGTTCAGTAATGCCTAACGTGTCTCCAACACCACCACCCTCCCCCCCTCTTTCCTGGTAGTGTAGTGGTTAGAGCTGCTACCGTTGCATGGTCAAATCCCACCTCTGGCTGTATTACCGTTGAGCAAGGTACTTACCCTGAATTACTCCAGTAAAATTACCCAGCTGTAGAAATGGGTGAACACTTGTAGGGACCTTAACACTGAAAGTTGCTTTGGGGAAAGTGTCAGCTAAAGGTATAATGCTTATCTTTTGGTCTTCAGTACTCTAAAAATTAACAGCCCCAATAGGAAGAAGGTATTGACCTGTAAGCAAATTTCTGAATTTGATACATAGACCCCTTTATGCCATATTTCTATTTATATAGCTGTTTAATTAACAAGGAGTGGTGCTATAAAAACCAGTAACATGGAACAGAGCACAGAAATGATTTTCAGCTTCACCATAACCAAAATCCATGTGACCGAGTTACTTTATCACTACAGCATAGCTATTTAAAAAGAATGTGGACCATAACAGTTTCTTTTATTGACAGTGTAGTCAGTCCATTGTTTATAAAAGTATCACTGAGATTTTGTGCAGCTGGTGTGCACCCAAAGAAGTTCACATTTTTCTCCAGCAGTAACTGGATTGTTGTGACTGACCTTATCAGTAACCTACACTCTGTTGTGGAAGAACGTGTATTTGAGCTGGATTGCGGACCGGTTGTACATCAGGACAGAGACTCACACTGTGGCTGGGAGTCTGTAGTGAGCAGAAATATAACGTTACAAACCTGTTGGTGTTAGATGATTCTCATTCATCAGTTTCTACCACCTAGGATGTGCTAAACAGTAACTGGGTGAAAGGTGAACCTCGAAGGCAGTGTTAGGGGTTGGGGGGAGGGGGGGTGCTGGAACACTGAATCCAAGAGCACAATGTTAGCTTAGAGGAAACTCCATG
Organism: Scleropages formosus; assembly: GCF_900964775.1. Classification (NCBI taxonomy): domain Eukaryota; kingdom Metazoa; phylum Chordata; class Actinopteri; order Osteoglossiformes; family Osteoglossidae; genus Scleropages; species Scleropages formosus. The sequence goes on from NC_041814.1 coordinate 5,940,640, forward strand.
ATGTCAGGAGGATGTAAAGAATGCAGAAGAAAACCATTCCCCCCCCAGGCAGCCCAAATATGTGAGAGTTGATGAGTTCTGCTGGAACAGCATGAACTCTGATTAGGTTGTCATTTCAGATGGTTTGAGCACTGTCTTCGTACGGAGCTCGAAGACAGGCCACCAGCCAACTGGGGGAAAGTTTAATTCTGCTCAGATGGTTCAAAATGGTGCTGAGTAGGGTGGTGGTGGGGAGAACAATGGCTTAGCAGGAACCCAGTGAATTAAGTAAAAGCACAGCCAAGTCAGGGAATAATATTTATTAATTTCTCGTATATTTTTTTTTTCCGAACCGCTTGTCCCATACGGGGTCGCGGGGAACCGGAGCCTACCCGGCAACTCAGGGCATAAGGCCGGAGGGGACACACTCAGGACGGGATGCCAGTCTGCCACAAGGCACCCCAAGTGGGGCTCGAACCCCAGACCCACTGGAGAGCAGGACCTGGTCCAACCCACTGCACCCCCTTCATTTCTCGTATAGATTTATACAATTTTATTTATAGATATTAAGTAAATGCTTTAGATATTGTTAATTTTGATACCAGAAGTTGGCCCAAATCAGTTTGCAGGAAGCACACCAGACTCGTGAGAAAGGAGGTTTAAATTGGACTACTGCCATGTAGATGAGAGGTCACACATAAAAACCAAGAAGTGATTCACCAGACCACAGTACAATGATGGCTAAGGGGAAACCGTGACGTCACGATCATTTGGCAAGTGCCCGAGAAGAAAGGAAAAACATGCACAAACACACATGCGGCCTTCTCTGGTTCTGAAATAGGTGAGAGTTCACAAGTCCTGACCTGAGCCAACCCAGGAGCCAAATACAAAGGGATTAGTGAAAAATGCAGCAGGAGTGGGGGGGGGGGGGGGGCAGGGGAGGGGGGTGTGCGGAAGACCGCTCTGATGTTCTCAAAACGTGACGCTTCTTACAGCCTAGGCCAAGACGTCATGTGTGGTAAAACCCTGGAATTGTTTAAACTCATGAACTTTGCACACACATTTTGTTTTGAATACTCCAGTCCTTCTGCACAAAAACATGCTCAGGCAGCCAGCCATTCAACAACAACTGACCTTTGCCCTGGTTCGGTCAGAGCCAGACAGCCCCCACTGTGGCCCAGCCCTTTGCCATTATCTGTACATCCCCGTGCCTTTACAGCTGCTGCGAGAGAAAAGTGCGCCATAAAAGAGCAGCACTTTTATTAAGTCTCCAAACTTCACACAGCTGACAGTTCCCTTTGTTCAGGGATCAGTCTATAAATGGACACACATCCTTATGTACGGATACGGAGAGTCAGCATACCGTCACACGGTATGGACACACAGCGGCAGATCTTCACTCCACACTTAGTCGGGAGCGATCAGTGCCAGGGACACGTGTTTACTATGGCACTTGTTTGGGCAGGTCAGCAGTCGCTCTAGAGCAGAAGTAATCTCTCTTCTTTGGGAAAACACAGGGACACAACCCAAGTTCTCTTACACAAGACAGATAAGACAGTGTTTTGGTTTAATTTTAAAGAGCAAATGTACCGAATGAGATGAGCAAATATTTAGACACCAAGGTAAGTTATTTTTACAATCCACAGATAGTACTGAGCATTTTTTTTTTCCACTTGTGAATAAAAATTTACCATCCTGGCCCTCTCTACTAATGCTTATAACTTTAGGGATAATAAACTTTGACCTGAGGACATTGCTGCTTTAATGCTGAGTTTAACCAATTAATGTGTGACTAGAATAAGTTATATTAATTGAAAAGCTGTGAGTTTTGAACCTGGTTTTTACCATGTTTCAGAGGTGGCACCGGACTGTCACCAGCTGTTCCTGAGAGGAGAGCACACCAGTGGAGTGTACACAATCCAGCCACTTAATTCACAGCCATTTGAAGTTTTCTGTGAGATGACTTCTGGTGAGTGGAACAAAAAACATTTCCATATTCATTATTCACATTAACATAGCTCAGGTGATTAAGCCTTGACCTTGAATGACAATAAAAATGATCTGCCTTAAGTTTAGCAACCTTGACATTTGCATCCTTGGTGATCAGCTTTGGGTTCCTGCTGCTGGCACAGGCCGGGGCTCCACCGCACTCCTACTATACAGAAGGCTTCTTGCTAATCCTCTCTTTATCTGCCTCTCCTCCTGCAGAAGGTGGATGGACAGTTATCCAAAGTCGCTACGATGGCTCACTGGACTTTGACCAACTGTGGCAGGCATACCAAAGCGGTTTCGGCAGCCCTTACGGTAAAATTTCACTGCATTTTCTTATACAAGCTTCTGCGAATAACCTCATGAACCTCCAGGATTCCTTCTGTGTAACTTTTTACACAAACACAAATTTCCATGTCTGACCCGTGCGATTCTGGATACAGATCTTTCCTTTAGAATCACACCAGAGTGTAAGTTAATGAGGCAGAAGAGATTTACACTAACAAGGGATTGTAGATGTGTCATAGATTTAGCAAATCCCATTGGGAGACCTGTTATAAATACGTAATCTAATCGCTATTCTGTAATCCCCGTTGCTAAAGTTACGTCTAGAAGTCACTTACCAAAGTGACTTCACTTTCTGAAAGTGATTTAAACTAAGCACAGAGATCCCATTTTGGAAGGTCACAGTAGCTCTGTAGAATTATTCCAAAGATGATTTTTTGCATTAAGACATTAAGTCTCAGAAGACAAGATGAGAGACAGGAGTGTAATTGGAGGTCATTCTCTAGGTGAATTCTGGCTGGGGCTGGAGAAGATGCATGCCCTTTCTGCACAAGGAGAATATATTCTGCTGGTGGAGCTGTCTGACTGGAGGGACGAAATAGAATCTATTCAGTACCACTTCAGCATGGGCGGACAAGAGAGGAACTATTCCCTGCACCTGAAGGAAAGCTCTTCTGGGAACCTGGAAAGTGCCTTGAACACAGATAGCACCGGGCTGCCCTTCTCCACCCGAGACAAAGACAATGACCAGAGGGCAGACATCAACTGTGCCAAGCATCTCTCGGGTACGTTTATGAAGATGCGAACGTGTACACAGTAATGGATACAGTCTTACAGTAGATTCAATAAATGTCCAATTTTATCTTCCTGCTTCAGGTGGCTGGTGGTTTAGCAACTGTGGCCGCTCCAACCTGAATGGCAAGTACTTCACTGGCCCCCTCCCTAAACAAAGGCATCAGAGGAAGCAGGGGGCATTCTGGAAAACCCGACGGGGACGATATTTTCCCCTGAAGACCACTGTCATGAAGATAGTGCCAGCTGAGATTGAGTACAAATCATAGTGCAAACTTGGAGCAAACTTTTCTAAACATTGTGGTGTTAGAGAAAAATAGCCCAGGACTATTGAAGGTATTTGTCCCAGAGCCTTGACCATGGACTAGACAGAGCCTGGCTGTTTTGGTCCAGAGATAGTGGTTAAACAAATGATGTAGACGACTTTCTAATGCTCAGATACTACAGAAGAAAGGACTAAAGCAATCATTTCACCACTCAGTTTGAAATATTTCTTTTTAAATTGTTTTGTTTTGTAGATGCTCCTCAAAGTGTGCTGTTATCTTCTGCCAATTGAAAGATACAAGTTAGAACAAAAGCAGAGTCTGGTTTCCCAGAATGCCTTTGGTGACTTCATCATCTGAGGGTCATATGAGTGGTTCATAGTGGAGGGAAAGGTGTCATGTGACCTTGCAAAGAACAAGAAGCAAGCAGTCAAGGGGGTCTTCAGAGAACTCTAGTCATTCCCTCTTTCTTAAGAAATGAAGCAAAACACTTGTCTTTAGTTCATCCAGAAATAAACAGGTCTTATTTTTGTTTGACAAAAACTTAAATGGTAGAACTGATTTAGAATGTGCAATTATGTATTTATAAAGAAACTTACAATTAAAGTTTAACTCTCTCTCACACACACACACACACACACACACACACTATCAGAACCGCTTGTCCCATTCGGGGTCGTGGGGAGCCAGAGCCTAACCTGGCAACACAGGGTGTAAAGCTGGAGGGGGAGGGGACACACCCAGGACAGGACTCCAGTCTGTCGCAAGGCACCCCAAGTGGAACTCCAACCCCAGACCCACTGGAGAGCAGGACCCGGTCCAACCCAGAGTTAAAGTTTAACTGTAAAGTGATAACATTTACTCATTCCAGAACCAGAGATGGGTCAGCTTAACTCTTACCTGTACCTACAAAATATGGTCATGGATCAAAGTGCGTCCTAAATGACTTACCGTCTGTGACTTGTTTTCCCAGTCACATTGACTGTAGCGGTGCCCTGTTGCACCTCACTGTAAATATTAACAGCTCTACATTTAAGGGTCCTTTAGTAAGGTAAAAAGTTTGAATTTTATTTTTATTGTAACAGCTACATTTTCTGTGTTGTGTGAATGTGTACAATGTCATGGTTTTGTAACTTAAATTATGTAAAAATAGAAAATGTACATATGTTTGTAATAACTTGTCTTCAGTAATTTATATTGAACACCTTTTCTAGTTTCAGTTTCTCTTCAAAGTGAACAAAGATGACCACTGAAAAATGAACTTTTGTTGTACCAATAAAACCAATAAAACTTTAATTCCTCAGATATCATCTTTGGATGTTTAGGGCTTCTAGTTCTAGTATTAGTGGAGCAGCGCCCATACAACGTACAGTCACAAGTGAGTATAGCAAATGTCTCAGAGGTGCCTCACACGAAAACTGCACTCGAACAATCAGCCTTGATCACAAAATGTGTTAAGCTGTCTGACAAGACTACAGCAAACAGTGAAGCCACTTTTCCCATCACATTCAATGTCCACCAGCTCAGAGAAAATTGCATTACAAGCTTGGTTAATCTCATAATGCGCTCCAACATGCTGAAAGATGTGTCTTGAAAGGTGACTGCCTTTGGACTTTTAATACATCTGTGGTTCTTTATCGCCTTCCATTGAATTAATTCAAATGAACATATTTAAATCCATTAGCTTATGGGACAATCAACATGCTTTGTCCAAAAAACACTGATCATTTCCCCCGAAAACAGAGCATTTGTGAGGAACATACTTCTTTAAAAGACAAAATCAACAAACCAGAGGCACGCAACCATTTACTAAACCATGCACTGAATCTGACCTTGGGTATGATAAAAACAGGCAACTATAACCATCACAAATCTGAAACATAAAATAGACAAGCCATCAAAGTATATTCAAGCAAGTTGGGTTTGCATGGTATTCTCAGATGAAGCCATCATCCTCCTCTTCTATTAGGGATTAAATGAAAGTCAAGCAAAGACCATGACTGAAAAAGGTATAAAACAGTTTTCATCATCTGGTTTTTAATAAGGCACCGTCAGTCTCTCTCAGAGGGCCAGTCTTTCTCTTGCCACAGCTATAAAAATAGCAATTACACATAGGCAGGAGTGTTTTCCAAGAGGCAGTAAGCACCTTGACGATCACCTACGTATGTTGGTGATTAAAAGCTTTTATTACCGATACATACAGGCATGTGTCCAACATCCACAGTGCCAAACAAATAAAATAATTGCGGTGTCTTGCCAAGGGGACAAAAAAAACATAAAGGTGACTACACCATAAAATTAATATGCAGAGACACGGTTGATCTTGTTAATGATGGCTGTGCCACCACACGCCTGCCGCATCAGTTCCATCTGTCTGATCTTCTAGTGTGAATGTGCTACACAAGGGCATGCTTTGGACACAAACATAAAACATGTGTAAGGTTTCAATTAAGTGAATCATTTCATTTGAGAAAACATGGAAAGACCTTACTGTAATGCAATTATGGTCCTTCTCAGGAGAACTCAAACTAGGTTTAAGGTACAGTGAGAAATGACCAAGTCACAGTGGAAATGTCACAGCTAAATTTCAGACAAGATGGGATTGTATATATGAAAAGTGAAGAGGACACAACTCCCCATTCTTTCAAGCTCCCCGATGTAAATTACCAAGAGAATACGGGTCCACACTCTGGATGCCAGCTGGCTCTGATGAGATTGAAAAGTATTTCTAAATTAAATGTAACTACTTTTAAAGGAATGCATTTAACTACTGGGCTATCTATTACCACTGAAAAGACCAATTTACAGTCCACAGAACGTATGTGGTTCATCTAACATTTACTGAGGACGGTATGATGTAATGATGGAGGTGACCCAGAAAAAATTCTTTTTATACTTTTATGGGAGAAATATTTTTTTACTTGATCTGAATGAAATTGTCATACTTAGCAGTTTATTTTATTTTTTTTTTTTTTTTTTACATTTTCATAAACCAACCCTGATCTTAATTTCCAAGGATCCATTTTCAATCAGCAGCAACATCACACTGACGTTTATGCACGCTCGCCATGAACAACAAATGTGTACGAACGTGCCCACACATTACAACACAATAACGTACAGAAAAGAAAATTTTCCTGAGAGAAAAACTGAATAAAAATGTGCCTATCCAGGTCGTCCACACCAGCCCACGAAATAACGCTCCGATAACCAAACCTTTGAATTTTTGCGTTGAGCTGCAGGAGAGCGTTCAGTAGAAAGCATCTATCCCTTGTGTCCACCAGTAAAAAGGCACTGTGAGATCCATGCAAAGTCTCCTAGGTAAACAGTTTGGGGAAAATGTTGAATCTTATTTTTTCATTAATGTATGTCAGAAGACTCTTTGAAAGGCTTGCCAACTTCAGATGAATACATCTGTGTTTGGTTTCTACATTTTGCTATGGAAATCTTCAGTTACTCTTTCCTTTTGACCAGCGATCTCAGACATGACATGAAAAGCTGAACTTTTGACCAGCTATGTTAAAAGAACGATGGACAGTATCACTGACCTTTATAAGAATCTGCAGCTGTTAATTAACGGGGACAAATTATATTATAAGACATGCTCAGCAGCCTCAGAAACAAGATTAAGAGTTCTGGAACACAAATGCATCTGAAGTGGGCAAGTCATAATGCAGTAAGAGCATTAGATCACTAGAAGAAGAAAGTGAGAGTGACTGCAGTATTTTAATGAGTTGCTACATTGTCTACTCATTATAAAAGAATAAGAATTCATAAAAATATTTTCTTTTAATAATACACACTTAAAATACTGGTTGCAGGTAGTAGTTGGCGGTTTCATACACTAAAATCTTTTTATACTACCCTCCCCAAAACCAAAGTTAAGTCTGGCTCACAGAGTGACACCACGTTATTCTTGAGGCATAACTGTATGGCTAAAACAAACATATTGGGGAAAACAGAAGAACACAGAAAAAAAGTCTGAAGCATATGAGACAAAAAAGGGGTAAAGTTGTGTGTGCGTGTGTCTTCATATCACAGAAGCTTGCTATGTGCCCCATTAGGCCACTGGTGAGAAAAAAAGACAAGAAGAAAACAAAAGGGTGAAGGCAGAGGAAAAATGAAAAATAATCTGGTTTCCAAAACAAATAACATCATTTGTGGCACAATACTAAATTTATAAATTACTAGAAAGTTATTGTTTCAGAACGAGCTATGTGTTTGTCCTTATAACTTTCAAATTCTTCATTCTCCAGTTTGTGTGAACTGCGCTTGGAGGCCCTTGGCTGGATTTAAAAATGGATTTTAAAAAAGGTCTCCTTCCACAGAAAGTGCGAGCGGGCAGGAGGTGGGAACGAGGACACATGGGATCTGTGGGTGCCATCTGGGAGCCCTGGGCCATAAGGTGTCCAGAGGAGGTACAGGAGGTGCAATGACGATGAAAGACGGCAAGAAAAGAGACACTGTCTCAGAAGAGCCTGCCCTGATCAGAGGTGCTGCTGTAGAAAGTACAACAGCATAATCTCATAATGCTCCCCTGACTCTGGGCAGCGGATGCTATGTCGCTCATTAGGGTAGATCTGCAAGGAAAGACGAGAAGAACTTATTCATGGAAAAGGCACAAGGAACATCAGACATATTCTCATCATTATTAGAATGATATAGATTTGTGGGCTAGATTCTCAAAACATATTAAGATCAGTCTTGATCTAAATTACACTGTCAACAGAGATTCTCATTTTAAAAAAAAGCTTTGAGTGTAGCACTACGTTTAATCAGGATTGCAAAAATGGACCCTTTGCATTCTCATTACTTCTTTAACCAAACATCCACAAAGTAGACACATTCAGATTTACAGCAATTTTGCAACGGCTAACATATAGAGAAAATATGTGCTTTATTGCTTCAGTAGCTACAAACCACATAACTTAGCAGAGCAGTCATGACAGGACTGAATTCATATTTTTTCTTCTTACCACAACTTGAAAAACATTCCCGTGTTTCTACAAGCCATCTTTTAAAACCTACTGAAAACCAGTGAAAGCAAAAAGTACCAAAAGCATATGAGAGGTCCCTAACCTGTAGTTGGTACGGCTTCCCGGCACGAATTAGTTGTGACACCAGGAAATTGGTGTGGAAAAAGTGCACATTTTCATCAAGAAATCCATGTAAAATGAGCAAACGATTGGGCCTAGAGGGAAAGTAGACTGGTTAGAAACACTTGTCAACCTAAATAATAAACAATTAAGACTAAAAACTGTTTGAAAAACTAAGAGCATCTTTCATTTTAGTCACAAACCTTAGAAATAATGCAAGTTAAATAATACCAGTAAGTTTTATAGATGGTTTATGACCTCAACTACACATGAAATGCCTACAAATGAGCAGTCAAAATGAAAGTGTGATACTACAGTACAAACACTGGTGTCATAAAGAATGGCACCTGGCCTCTGCAGATCTTACCTGATCTCTCCCTGGCTTGTCCAGACCTGCCAGCCTTGAGGAATGTTTTCTTCTCCCCACCCAGAAAGAGAACCAATCCCCCAGTGCTCTTACCTAACCTCTTTCTCCAATACTGTTTAACAGTCTTGCTTATGGGTTTTTTACTCTATGTGTTCTGATAACATGTCACTTCATATTTGCATTTGCCTGAAATAAGGAATCTATGGAACTCAGTATAAACAAGAAACAAGAAACTGAAAGATTAGCAATGCAGGACTGGAAAAGCCCTGAGCAGTAAGTGTTTATATGAAGAGAATTGGTGTGGACCTGATGGCTGATGTTTACTTGATGCAAATTTAATAACCCCACCCCTGGGGGCCAGAAACTCACTCGTTGGGCAGCTTGTCCACGTGCAGAGCCACTGAGCCTGCCTCGTAGCCCTGCTGATTATTCTCAGGCACGTCCATGTAGCGCTCAGTGTAGCCAGTGTCGTAGGCCATCCACACCGTCACTGGGGCACCAGCAATCGCCACCTGGTCATGAAAGGTGTATGTTCATCATTGTCAGAGGCTTTTGGTGGGGAAATTGACTTTAACTGGTTAAACAGGGGCAGTTGGTAGTGTAGTGGTTAGAGCTGCTGCCTTTGGACCCAAAAGCTGCAGGCTTGAATCCTACCTCCAGGTGTAGTACCCATGAGTAAGGTACTTACCCTAAATTGCTCTGGTAAAATTATCCAGCTGTATAAATGGGTAAGTAACTGTAGATACCTTAACATTCTCAGCACCTCTGGAGAACATGAAAGCTAAACAAAAAAAATTAAATTTCAAATAAATTTCTGTAAGGACATTGCTGCGTTATATTTGAAAAGATCTTCAGGTTTCTGTCGCCATCAGTGTGATATACTTTGTAACAGTGACCTCTAGTGAACGTGGATTTAGGACCATGACTTCATTTGTAATAAATACAGTATTAGTTTGACATATAAAATTGTGTCATGCCTATAAAATGCATATTAGGAATACATAAAAAATAAAAAATGACCCTGCCCAGATAAATTTAAGGTCAATCAAATCACTTAAACTTTAAAAATTTGATATGCTATGTAATTTTTCAAAGTCTATCCTGCTCAGGAGAATGTACAATTTACAAGTAAATCCTTGGGTTGTAATTCAAATGTATGCTATTTGTCTGTTAAAGCATTAAACATTTCTTCTCAAAACGCAACCAGCTGGCTGATATGATTAGCAAAAACATTATTTGTCTGCAACAACTGTAAGAGCACATACGTGATATAGATTTTCCCTGCTTAGCAGGCCTAATGTGTTCTGTAAAACCACCTTGTCAGTTTGGGAACCATACAAGGGTTGAATTACCATATTTTTATTGGAGGGAAATAATGTTCATAAAATTATGGTCCAAACCAAAATTGTTCCTAAAGAAAAAAAACCTGAAATAAAGACAATGCAAGAAATAAAATGATAAGACTAGCTTACAGCAGTAATTACTATACAGCACCAACTTAGAGTGCAGACACCGTTGTATAGGTCAGGACGATATATCCATTCATTAGATGCAGGTTACCTTAAAGCACCTGTGATCAATAAGGCCTCAGTAGGAGGTTGCGCTCTTAGTTATAGAGCACCTAAACTATGGAATAGTCTACCAGTTACTGTCAGAAATGCCCTGGCTGTTTCTGTTTTCAAATCCCGACTAAAGACTTACATGTTCACTCAGGCATTTCACCTCGTAACGTAATTCGACCTGCCTTGGTTCTTTATTTCATCACCTTTACAAAAATGCATTTTAAATTTACTTAAGTAACAAATTACTAACTCTGTCCTATCTTCTCTTTGAGCACTACCTTGCTACATAAGACCTGAGGAGGCCGGCCAGTGGTGACAGACGAATCCCGTGCTGACAGAGGATGATGTCCATCTGCCATGATGATCGAGACGTTCCATGCCGAGCTGGGGATCCAAGATGCCATTTACCAACATTATAATTACTTGTTAAACACTGGCTTACAAATTGTTACTTTCTAGAATGCCCAGGAGGGGTGGACAACCACTGGCCCGTGGACCCTCAGAGGTTTTTTTTCTCCCTCAACCTTCAGTTGGGAGTTTTTGTCCCTTTCCCTAGTGGCCAGTAGGTATACTTATAGCTCTATAATAAGTTCTTCATTATGGTAGCCATTAGTTGACTGTCTTCTTTGTTTGTATCAATTTTTCTTGCTGTATGCCTGTGTTAAAGCGCTCTGTGTCACTGCGTGAGAAGAGCGCTCTATAATAAAAAAAATAATAATAATAAATAATATGGTGGGCAGTAAGATATCCTACATGGACTGAAGCTACGGAGCACATGATATGGGATGCCACAAGATCACAAAATTCATCAACATAAAATTTAATTTTACCAAATAGAACCAGTCCATCTCAGGGCAGTCATATAGAGTCATATACACATTACTCACACATGCACACGCTACATCTTTGGACTGTGGGAGGAACCTGGAGCACCCAGAGGAAACGTATAAAGACACAGAACATGCAAACTCCACAGAGACTGAACTGAATTTGACTTTAAGCCAAAACAGCCTGTGAGGGATCGTAGTGTGCTACAGTCTTGCGCATTATTTAAAAAAAAAAAAAAAAAAAAAAAAAAAAAAATTGCTGTAGCTGCAAAATAGCTCCATATGCCAGGCAAAAATCCCATCATTAAACTGGAGAGTATCCATTTTCATATATAGCTATCCCAAATTTTTGTTAAGCAGAACCCTGTTTTGTGGGATGAGTTAAATGGCTGTCTCTGAAATCAAGTAAATTTATAATCAGCTAGTCTTGAGTAGATAATGTCAAATTATTCATGAATTAATAATAGATAAAGTAAAATTTATATTAGATATAAAACAAATTAATGCAGCACCCAGGTAGGGAAAAAAATGAATCATCAAGTTGCTATGAACACTAACAAGGGTGAAGGACACCTAACACAAAGCATATAGGATATACAATTAAGGGAAAGGGTATCACCTTGAAGATGTTGGGCCTGTGAATGAGGCCCATTAGGGAAAGGAAGCCGCCGTAGGACCAGCCATGGATGGCCACGCGACTGAGATCCACAAAATTGTACTTTTCTGCCACATACTGGAGGCCCTCTACCTGGTCCTCGATCTCCACTTGACCCTGTAGACACAGTAGAAAATGAAAGCTGTCAAAAAAGCAGCGTATCAGACAGTTTACTCTGATTTGTTTTGCTCATGCACTTCCATACAGTGAAAGCTGGAGCAATCCTGCTCACCATTTTGTTTTTCAGAGCTCCTTCAAACTTCAGGCCTCTCTGACATGAACCCCTGCCATCAATGACCACTACAGCATAGCCCAAAGACGCCAGTGTATTGAGACGCAGGTATTTTACTCCTTTGAAGGAGTTGTTCACCAGTTGCACCTATGGGGAGATACAGATGAACTCTGCACCAATCCAAGTTTATAGTTCCTACTAGAAGTTATCGACCATTCAGCACACTGTTGTGTCCTTCCTGAATACTTTACTAGAGATTAAGAGGATTTAATTGTTTATTTTTGGGCCCCCATTATAGAAAGGTAAAAATCCTGAAGTAATGTTATATCCTTGCCTATTACAGTGCATGATGAGCACTATAATAGCTACCAAAAATTGTAACATAAGATTCAAAAAGCTGCAGAACAAAAACATAACTAAATGTGACCCTATGAGTCTCATCCAGGGTTATGATTTAGAACATCTGGTTGAGGAAAAAAAGTGCCACTAACCTGAGGTCCCCCATACACAAAGAGAATTGTTGGATGTTTCCTATCAGGTATCAAGTTGTGTGGTTTGTATACCATCCCATAGAGCTGGAAACCTGACTTCCCCGGGAAATCAAATATCTCTGGTGGGATGTAATCTGAAGGACAACCTAATAGAGATATGTATATTGAATCAAAATGGTCATGCACAATGCATCAACGCAAATTTTCACACCACAAAGCATTCTCAGTTTTCACTGTCAGCTGTTTATTAGCAATTTTCCACATGTATTAATATGGAGGCACACTGGACTGTTGTGGTATAACGATACTGCCCCCTTACCTGAGGCCTCCATCATGCTAGCCCAGAATTCTGGCTGCTTGTGCAGCGGGTCGCTGTCAGAGCCCAGCAGTTTGTAGACATGGACACATGGAGGAGTGCTCACACTGCTATAGTGGCTAATGAACATATCAAAATTCTGCAGGAAAAGACAAGACAAGACAAGTGGGCATGTCACCTGATTCCCAACAGCTTCAGCTTATCTTGGTCCTAAGTGGTAAATCCAGTTTGACACAGACCTAATGCACACTTCACCACACCTTCAAAAACTGCAGCACCACAGTTAGTCGCGCAAGAAAATGAAAAACATCACCACTGGTGTCAGCGAGAGAAGACAGAACCAGTCAGAGCAGCAGGAGAATGGATTAAACATAAGCGGAAAGGAACCAAGCCACATGGGTATTGTTCGTACCGGACTGACAGAGCAGCTGTGAGAGAAGCCAGACTTGGTGAGCCTGACAATGTCGCCTGGAGCGCTGTAGCTGACCACATACAGGTGGTGCTCCAGTGGGGTGTCTTTTGTGCCCTGGAAGTACACCAGCTTGGTAGCTTCGTTCACCCATATCTAAACACCAAAAAGTAGGAAGAAGCAAAACAAATTTCAAATGAGGAGCTGCTGCAGTTCATTTGATTAGAAAGGGGTTGGTGAACAAGCTTGTTTTCACTGTTTACCTTGGAGCCATGCCTAGCCAGCACCTCCCACTCCCCACTGGTTAGAGGCACCTCTTCTTTTATGGGACACCTGAAATCTCCTAGAGCACAGAAAGACAAAAAAGAAAATTGTATTTTTTAAATATCCTATATCTTATCCATTCTATCAAGTCGACAGATGTGGATGCGTTGTGTTCTGAATGAACACATCATATCTAAGAAAAACAAAACAAAACATTTATTTTAAAGTATCAAATATGTGCCAATAAAGCTCAGTTCTCCCTACACTGCTTGTTTTTTTAAAGCAATCAGAACAATGTTTAGAAATTTTTTCTTACCCTTGGTGTGCCTGTAGTCCCTGGACCACTGGTAGCAGCCCAGCTGTAAGAATGATGTGATTCTGTATAGATGGCAGAAGCCTGTTTTGGATTCATTCACCCAGAGAAAGGTAATCTCATCATCCTTTGTTTGGATAAATGGGTAGAAAATGTCATGAACCTGTTGATTAAGAAAACAGCAGTGTGTTTGCACACAATGGACATGTAAATTCCCAATATGGACTCAACTTGTGCTAATTAAACAAAATACTTCTTAAAAAATTAATAATACAGGGCCATGCTAAAATAAGTCACATACTGTAACAACTTTAAATCAAGAAGGTATTCTGAAAATTATTAGTAGTCCTGCTGAAATCTGAAACAAAAACAACACATATACTTGAAAGATCTCATTATCTTAATTTACCCTTAAAATAGTCTTTTTAAAACTAGACTATGCAGCTACCTAGCAGAAGTGTACCCAGAGTGGTGTAGTGTATAGTACTTAAAGTGTATACAGGGTACTGAAGGTTAAGTAGCTAAGGTAAAACAGCAGATCATTCATTATCTTAGACTTGATCCTGCAACCTTAATACAACTAAATATAACTAAAACAGAAACAAATATCACTAAACAAGGCTATGTTGTCTTAAGCAGTCCATTTTCAAAGGGGTGTAATTATATTGGGTAACTTATTGTATCACCTTGGTGATTCACTACATGGCAAAAAGATGGGAGTGTTCAGATCCTTTAACCCACTGTTTCCTTTAGATAAATTTACAAAGGCATAGGGCTCCCATTCCATATCTGATCCTCTTCAAGTTTTTATAAAAAGGAACCACACATTTTCTGAACCACTTGTCCCATACAAGGTCACGGGGAACCGGAGCCTAACCCAGCAACTCAGGAACCAACTCACTGTAAAGGTCAATGCCAAACTATGAACTTGTGACCACAGCACAGGCAGAGAACAATAAAACCACTGACTTTTTTTAGGAGGAATTTGCAGGAATATTTTAAAACTAACATATAACATCCTCCTACATAAAGAGGGAAAAAGAAAATTTAATGATGAATAGTTTATCCTAATATTAAAGGAAAATTTCTATTAAAAAATTAAAAAAAAACCAAACAAAACTCTGCTCCACACTCTCTGCCATGTTCATGCTAAAGAGTGTCCCAATTCATAACTGCTGAAATTTAATTCAGAACACATTATATAATTTTTTTTTTTTTTTTTTTATAAATATGTCATATGTTACCTTCCCTCTTACATGTGCACAAGACAGTAAGATTACATGCTCACATAATAGGGTATTCTTCCCATTTTACATCAGTATAAGGGTACTTAGTGAAAACCATAATTTAGTGGATATACAAAGGGCAGTGAAATTTGAGACTGCACTGAATTGCAATTAGAATATTATGGTGTAACTAGCTGTTCTTTTCAAGCTCTAAGACACAGCAACACTTGAGGTGTGTGCAGATTTAAAACCCCCTTAGGGTCTCACATTGATCCAGATGTTAGTGACCTCCTCATAGATGATGAAGGGGTGGACACTCTCGGGCACCGCTTCCATGTTCTCCTGCCTCCGGGCAGGGTCATCCACCACAGGGATGAAGAGCGCTGGGGGAAGTAGCACCAACTGCAGCCTCTGCTGACTGCGGTCCAGCAGCACCGCCCAGGCACTAAACAGAAGGCACAAGAAAGTATGGTCACAATCACACAACCACAAATCACAATCGTAACCCATGGCACACGGTCTCAACCACAACCTCAACCCAAGCAACCTTACCTCAGAAGAAGCCATAACTACAATAACATGGTGATTCAGTCAGTCAAGAGCACTTGTAACAGCAAAGTTTGTAAGTACAACTCACTATTTTCCATCTCTCGTCCAGCCAGCCCTGGCAATGTACTCCACCCCAGGAAATAATGTGGTGAAGGGCAGAACAAGCTCTTTGTCCTGTGTACTCACAATCTGAACGCACACAAATAAGGACCACATTCATGAATACCAAAGTCTCCCTCCATCAACACACCATACAGAATAATACCATGATAGAGTCAAAAGCTTACCCTGCCCAAGATGGTCTGTTTTATCTCTGCTAGTTTAAGGGTGATTTGAGGGTTTTTACTTCCTATGGAGAGAAAAAAAAATGTTGTTTGTCCTTCATTCATCACAATATAGAACTTTAATTTATAGTTTAATTCTTAAAACAGAAGGACATGAACAGGAACACCTCGAAGTTTAGACTCTGGCTAGGACACCAGCTGGTACAGGTAAACAAGCCCAGTGAGAACAACAGCTTCATATATCATCATATGGACCATTAATAAAACCAAACATGAACTGACGCAGCACATTCTAATTCTGCAGTAATAAAATATCCAGTTATGAAGTACAGCCAAAAAGAGCAGTACATGAACATCTCCAAATATTTGTTCACACCAAAATTCTGAAAGCAAAAGACTAACCTATTTAGCACTACCTTGTGACTGTCACCACTTCAGTTTCTCACACTGCTTTGT
Organism: Scleropages formosus; assembly: GCF_900964775.1. Taxonomy (NCBI): domain Eukaryota; kingdom Metazoa; phylum Chordata; class Actinopteri; order Osteoglossiformes; family Osteoglossidae; genus Scleropages; species Scleropages formosus. Next base: position 5,956,995 of record NC_041814.1, read on the forward strand.
CAGAAGATGCAAAAGACATTAAGAAGTTGGAGTCATGCAGAGGGTTAGGTAAAGCAGGACCCACCGGTGCGGGGATATCGGTAGGCGTCAGCCTTGCGCTCTTCCAGAGCTGGAGAGGGCACATGAATGATCTCCACCTCTGACTCGTCTACCTCCTCATATAACAGCTGCAGTGTCCTCCCCCCATCCGAGTCTAACATCCACAACAAACAACAGCAAACATACACTGCAGATCTCAGTCATTATTACACACAAAAACACTACACTTTATTACCACTGAAGCAATAAAAACCTACTAAACATATACCACTGCTCAGATCATTCCTAACCAGCAGTACAATTTAAGCATTAGTTACAATGGAAACAAAAACATGGCGATTTCCTTTCTGTAACAGTTCAACACAGACACACACATTGTTTTGCATATACTGTATTTTCTTAAATTATGCTGTGAAAATTGACGAGTCTTACAAATGTTGCTTATCAAACACATACAAACAAAAACACACAAGCTAAGCCAAGTCTTCAGTCTGCTCTGAAAGCAATGATCACAGCAACTTTCTTACCTTCGGGGGCTGCAGGAGACCACCAGTAGCCAGTAAACCGGTCAAACTCCTCCTGGATCACAAACGTTGCAACACCTGCAGACTTCGGGTCATTCTTTACATTGTTTAACCCTTTAGAAAACAAATATTAGTTTTATTATTGAGTTTGGATTAATGAAAGAAAAATATTAAGTCATTCCATAAAATATAAGTGAAATATAATTAAAAATTACTACTGCTTTTTTTTTGAGAAATCACAAGAATCACTCATAACTAGAATTACAGTGATATGATAGAAACTGTAAAACTATGTTCTTTTGGTCATTTGACCCACAGAGTCTGACCTTGATGACAGAAAGTCAGCCTCTTCTCCTCCCCTGTCTCAATGTTGGCCACCCAAAGGTCATTGTTGTTGATGAAGGCAATGAAGCTTGGGTCCCCTGGAGAGATCTTGGGGTCCATGCGAGTTCCTGAGCACTGAGTCTTAATCTCCACCGGCTTCATTGGACTTGCCTGCTGAACATTAGACATTGAGCAGGGTTGGAGGTCTACTGTACTGCCGTATGGTTATTAGGGGTTATTAAAGGACACAGCATGAGGAGGAGTGGCCACCATGACCATTTGCTCCCACTGCATACACTCACAATAAAGCCATTGTGTCCACCATCCCGACAATAAAAGAGGCTGTTGCTGGCCTGGAAGAGGAAGAGGCCGCTCTGGGCGTGGTAGTCATACGACGTGATCCCAAAGACTCCCAGTCTCTTCCTTTCTCGAAGGAGCTCTTCCTCCCGTGAGTAAACACCATGATGGGGTGTTGCCTGGAGGAATGAAACAGAAAAAAAAAGAAAAAAGAAAAAAAAAAAAAAAAGAAAAAGAAAAACATTGGCTCTTTGGCCAGCAGAACAGAAAGGAAGGGATGACAGTATTGCCTGAGAACATCAGCAGTCTGGAAAAATATCAAACACACATAATGCAATATAATCCATTCTAAAATTATTGTTCTTTCTTTGACATAGGAAATTAAAGCCTTAAAGAATTTTTCAGCTAGTTGCTGACCACTGCATAATTTTTAAAAGCAAGTCAAATTCACTTGACATAATTGCTACACTGACTTGCCTGAATAGGAAAAATTAACTTCACTGGCGGCAATAGAGATTCTGGGTATTTATCATCATTATACAGCAGGTTTTTTTTTTTCTTGTTTCTGGGAAACAATTGTGATTTTTTTTTTTTTTTTACTGGAAGATATTCACAGAGGGGGACCACAGCACCAAACCTTAGCTTATTGTACAGCCCAATAGAAAAGGGAGACGTGTCAATATGGGAATGTAGTGCTGGTGTGAGATAGATGGCTACTATGGGCAGTACAAAGCCAGCAAGACACAGAGATTTCGAACCGATCTGTGTTGCTACTTTCGAAAGCTTCACCCAGTGACCCCCTTCAACTTTACCAATCTTACAGGTGACGTACCTGAAAGTGATCCAGCATCTGTTTCCAAGACAGCACCAAGAGAGCCTCTTTTCTAATCTTCTTGGGAATTTCAGAGTAGAGTAGTGAGTTTTCCCTGCTTCCGTAGGGCATTCCTAATTGGGCAGGATGGAGAAAGAAGCTGCTAGATAGTAGCCTGAAATCCCTTAATTGCCCCTTTGCTGGACAATACCAAAAGTTTGATATCAGACTGACTGTTTAGTGTTTACGGAAACCCCTAGCTCAGCTATCACTCTGGTCTAAGGACCTTACCGAGCTTGCTTAGCACCTCAACTTTCTCAGACTATCATGAATAATATTTTAGTATTTTACCAAAACTGTTCAATATCTAAAACTAAAATGTACACAATACCTATATTTCAGTTTGTTTATGCTTAAAATAAAAAAATTAAAAGGTAGAGGAGTAGAACAGCCGGTAGCACAGCAGTTTGGATGGTGCTGTAGTAATTTTAAAGTTCCTGGTCTTAATTCCATTCACGAAGTAGTACCCTTGAACACGATACCTACCCTGAACACACATAGAAAGAATAACCTGTTGTATAAATAGGTAAGTCTTTGAAACTTGCTTAGGTGACACTAAATCACCTTGAATGAAGGTTTCAGCTAAATACAGAATTAACAGTATATATTCAAAAGAAGTACAACATGTAGTATCTGATACAAGGTTGTGTTAGGAAACGGTTTACTCTAAACAGAGTATTTTGGCCTGTTTATCTTCAGTCCTGGTCCTGTATAGGTTGTTTTTTGTTCAGCTGAACTGATAACTTCTTTTCTGAAGTTTTCTTGATCAATCTGTTAATGAAATAACCTCACCACTGAAATCACATTACTGTGATCAATTTGTTTATCTGACAGTTACATTGAAAGAGACAAAGACTTTTGAGAAAGAGACAGAGAATTTCATTACTGAGCATTTTCACTGGGCAGCTCTGGGTAAAGTCATCTTAAACTAGAAATTTTTAGGTTAAGTGTTCATGTCCTCCCACCTCTATGCTGCCTGCTGCTGAACAAGTTTGAGGACTTGTCAAGCATTGAATCTAAACATAACTTGAGTTGAGGAATACCCATGAACATTTAAAATACGTTGATTTACTAAAATATAACAGAAAAAATAAAGTAAAATATATTCTCTACTTAATATTTTGTTAAACCTAAAACTGAATAAATGGACACAACTTAATTTTTTTTCATTAATCAAACTATTGAGTACTTATTCATTGTACTAACTCAATTATGAACACTTTCCTGGCATTTTTCAAATGAAGTAGTATTTACAAATTAGCCCCATTTTTAAACATGATTTGATTCGAAGAAAACCTCAATTATATGGTACAATAATTGAAAAAAAAAATCAGTACATTCCTACACAATGCTTCCCTGTGTGTGAACCACTTACGATCCAGAAGTGATCACAGCTACTTAAAACAAGAGATCGTCAGCTTACCGAGGTAGTAGAGCCTATGAGAGTGGGGACCAGATTCATCCCGTTTCTGCACAAACTGGAAGTCGTGCGGCGCTTTGTTGACAATCATTCCCGAGTATTTCCGACTGCTGTGGATGATGTCACGTAAGCCTTCCCATGAGTGCTTCTCCACAAAGAACTGTTTGGGAGCATCCTCCATGTCCACGACTTCTGTGCTGTCCGAGATCTCATCCACTGCGGTCATTCTGACAGTTGCCAAACTGAAAGCTCCAACGAGAGGAGATGAGGTAGCACAAAATCACCTGCTAGACACAGTACTACAAAACACATCACAAAATACAAAGCCAGCAAAGAAAGCATATTCTTTCAAACTGTTGTAAGTAATCATCAGTCATTTTATGAATCAACAAAAATGTCTCATTACTTCTGAGCCTTGCATATTTCACTATTTCCACCCTCAATAAGCAAGAACATGTACTCTACCTTTTCCAACTACCTTCGGTTTCGTCTTCAAGTTTGACCTTCTTTACTCTATGCATTAACCGGCCAACAAGCCTCAACCAGATTTGGCAACCTATCAAAAAACAGAAAAGAAAAATCATTAAACTGTGTCCACTTATAAAAAACATTTTCCAATGTCTGACCATAGCCTTAAAAAAAATTTGGTGCTCAGACAATTCCACAAGAAGTGTGGAATGTCACTGTAAAGTAGACTAAATCAAACCACTTTGTTCTAACTGAAACATGCTGAGGTGCCGTAAACCAAGTGTCACATGAAATAGAATTAAGCCTGAACTTGCTTCAAAACAGCACCCAGCTAGTTTAGAGAAACTCCACTTGAGCATGAGTTTTTGAGAGAAACAGGCTGCAGGTTGTACCAAAGCAATGAGCCCAATCAGAGCAATATTCATGCCTGGCCAGCTTCGTTATGTTTCAGGAGAAGACCTCTGTCCCGAGCTACTGACTCTCCAGCCAGTATTTTGGCCTTTCTGTCCGTGCACACGCATGCGCTTGTGTGTGTGTGTGTGTGTTCAGTAGAGGTGCTGTATTACATGTCTATGGGGGCTCTATCAGAATACATCATCTGAATGAGGAATGTTTTGTGACTGATGCACATTTTGAGAAATTAATAAGACAGGCGGCAATTTCAGATTTCATACTGAAATTATATCACAAGGAGCAAGGCAAATGGGACTGGATGAAAACACTTTAACCATCCATATTACTATAACCAAATGATGCCAACTGCAGTTGAAAGAATCATGGAATCATAAAGAAAAGTATTTATTGCATTATATCAACAAGCAGTAAAACAGCTTAGCATGACGATATAGGAACAATATTGTGTTACTTTTAAAGAGTAAAAGGCAAGGCTACTCCTGGTTCATTTAAGTATCCTATGAACTTTCAGATTTTCTGCAGAGCTTTTCAACCATTATTCTTCTGCATGTTTTAAATTCAACTGATTTTGTTAGACTTTACATATTACACAATGTACATGAATTACAGTAAGCATACAACAAAAAAAATCATGACAAAATTATAATATTTTGCACCAGGAAATTAGATTTTGTAAAGTTTTTAAACAAAAAAAAAAAACTGCCAATTTTTGCACTAAAATACATCAGTGAACTATGGACTTATTTTTATTTATAAAACCTTTGGCTTGATATCATAACAATTATTTATCTCAAGTTCACCTAAAACAAATATTTTACTGCAGAAAGAACCCACTCTGTTCTGACTTAACATAATAAGAATTAACATCATTATAAATACAAACTGTACTATTGTGGATTGTGTCTGTCAGTGTCAGATATTCCAGTCTCAAGCCAAATTCATCTATTATTTATTGTCATTGTATTTTACTTGTCTGTTACTACAAAATAAACCAGATGTCTACACCTGTCCAACTGATTAAAGAAAACATGTTCAGTTTCTTGTTGGTAGGTACAACACGAAGATAGTATTTATTTTGAAATCTGAGTCTCACCCTTTCTCCAGTGCTACTGTTTAATGCTTGGCAGGTACCTGTGTTCCCAGCATATAGGGATGCATTACACACCCTCAGTCAGTCTCCAAACAGGACAAAAATGTTGACATTTTCTTAATGTGGCAGAAAAAAAGAAATTAATGAAACTTTTTCTCAGTACAGACCCATCAACCCATGAGACCACTGCTGCTAAAAAATACTTTTCTGGAAACATTTACATTTATTCACTTAGCAGACGCTTTTGTCCAAAGCGACTTACAGCGGATACTATGTAGCGTTACTAGCCCACACACCTTATTCACCAAGGTGACTAAATTGCTAGATACACTACTTACAAGGGGTCACTCATCCATGCATCAGTGAAACACACTCACACACTAACCATTGCTTTAACAAGCTCTGTCCACTCGGTTTCTCAAATAATAGCCTCCTACTCAAAAGGCTGATGACAGAGAGTGTGTGACAGAGGACAAATAAGTTGCAAGACTACAACTGGTGAACAAATACTGTCTTATGGTACCCTTATATACATACCAAAGTACTAAGCTTTTATTTTACATTTGAAGCTGAATGAACCAATCACTTACCTCAATTAATTTACAAGGTTATAAAGCACTAATATCTTACTCTATATTCGAGGCTGAACGAACTAATCACTTTTTAATTGAATTACAATATTTTAAATGTGATAAACTGCAGGACATTCATGATTCATTTGGAGAGCTATTTAGTAATATTTAGTCATGATGACACAAGGAAGGTTATGTTAGAGTAACGTCAATACTGCTACAGAGCACTCGGAGCACAATGGAAAGTATTTAAATAGTTTAAAAAGCAAAAGAATTAAAGGGACTTCATTCCATCAAAAGGCATGTTGTTAAAGGACCACTAAAAGTTGGAGAGAAAAATACAGAAGTTCATGTTCTTTTCTCAGAGGCCTCATCATTATGCTCAACAAATAGAGATTATCTTTCAAAATAATTTATTTTTCTTTAATGCTTAGCCTGATTTATATTCCTTTCACAAAGGCCCTTTAATTCCTCAAAATGTGCAACAATATTTTTGTTTGAGTTCAATCGTCAGTTTGGTAGTCATCAGTGTTCAACGTTCAACTTTAGTATCAATGCCTGGTGCTCAGTCATGTTCAGTGTCAGCAACAAGTCAAGTCTTCAGTCACTGCCACTGGTACCCACTGTCACTGTGAATTATCGTTGTTCACTGTCGAGGTGTTCAGTCATGCTGAGCGCTGGTAGCTCGTGTTAACTGCACGGATTGCTCTCGTCTCGGGCAGCACTGCGGTCCTCAACTACGACGTATCATACTCGTAGCGCAGAGAGGCGGCTGCGAGCGGCGCTCCGGCAGGACGGAGCGGGTCGGTTCGTGCCGAAAGGATCCGGCACCGGCCGGCTGGCACGGACTAGGCCTGCTTTCAGAGCGGCTACGCGGCACTTTCCTGAGTCACACAGCACCTTGCGGGAACACGGAAAGACTCAGACTGGCGGGCTCACGGCTATTAGTCCACACAAATAGGAGCATGACGCCGGTGACTACATCTGATGGTGTTTCTCATGATACAGCTAAATGCTAAGCTCGACATAATATCCCGTTCGTCTATCACTTAAAAAAAGCTGACTTTTTCATGTTTCACACGAACGCCAGTGAGTAATGTTAGCCATTTCTTTTCGGCTTCAGATACATTCGTGTTCACTTTCATTCAACGCAATAACAATTCGTTCTTCGTGGTCTCCACTCCAGACACATGATCATGATCATGAAGATCATGATGACTGACTGTGATCATCATCATCATCATCATCATGTCGATTACGAAGAGAACAGCAGCAGGGGCTAAGGCTTAGGCTAGGTGAGCCATTGTAGCGCGAACTAACTTACTTAGGGCCAGGTGAATGTTGGATTGTAACTGTTACAGTGAGGCCGGACACAAAACAGAAGAAAATAGTTAACGGAATATTTTCAAATCATTGCCAGTGAGTATCATGTTCTCGGGAGCTAGACCGGACCCGGCGGTACCCGACCAGAAATACAGGCTACTTCGAACTGATATGACCGACCAGTGCTTCGTCCATGTAGTACTTACAGATCCAGATCTTGCCCCTCCTTTCTCTCTCACCAGTTTTCAATCTGTTTATATTAGAAATAGTAATGCTGAATGTTTAAGATTACGTCCATGGCCTGCAATACAGACAGAAGGGGTCAGTAAAGCGATTGCGGAAACAGGGAGGGGAACAGCCAATAAACGACAAATACCTTTAACACGGGAAACAATACTAGGACAGCTACCGTAAGGTCAGTAATAGCAGCGCAATAAGAAAAAAAATCCCATTCATTATCTTCATTTGCATTGTAGCATGTAACTGAACGAGGATACAATTTGAATTAAACAAATGTTTAATAACTGTTCTTTTAAAGTGAAACACATGTTTTATGTACCTAAATACTAATTCCTGATATCAGTATTCATTTAGCTGAGTAATAGATGTGCTTTTGCACAATATATTGCATCCTTGGCTTATATCTGTTACAACCAAGAAGAATGTCCCTCTTGGATTAGAAATATATCATTTTTTTTAACCTCTCACCTTATTCCAGGGTAGGTTCTGGACAGAATGCAGATAAAACTACAGTGAATTAAAAATTTGTCTTATGCAAGGTTGCTGTATTCCAAAGCATACATTGGAAACATGGTGTGAAGAAAGCAACAAATACACCAGGTAGTGCAATGGTCAGAAATACCACCTTTGGGCTCATAGGTTGCAGGTTTAAGTCCCACCTCCTGCTATAGGACCCTTGAGCTACTTACCCTAAATTGTTCCCGAAAATACTACTCAGCTGCATTAATGGGAAGATACTGTATCTTAAAATTCTAAGCTGCTTTGGCAGCTAAAGATATACACACCTGCCCACCTTTTTCATTTAGCTGATGCTTTTTTTCAAAGCAACTTAGTGTTTAGCTACCTGCAATCAATTACCCACTTGTACAGCTGGATATTTTTTAGTGCAGTAATTTAGGGTAAGAATCTTGAACAGCAATGCAGCAGGAAATGAGACTGGAACCTGCAACCTTTGAATCTGAAGGCAGCAGCTTTAACTGCTATGCTACCAGCTGTCCTGCAGATCAGAGGATTTGTCACCCAACGCTGAAAAAATATCAGTTTAGACTTGTAAACACTGAAAGCCAGTTGAATTAGCCTGGTGCTGTTCAGATGTGTTTCAATACATCTAACAGCTGGGCGAGGATGCACAGGTTTGGTTCACAAAAAATATTTCATAAGGGACAAGCAGGACAACACAAACTGAAAAATGTTCAACAGTTTTATAAATGTTTGTGAAATGAGAACCAAGTGTACTTGCTAACAAAATGTATAGTGTGTTACCAAATAACATACAATGAAAAAAGACCTACGGATATCTACGTAATTTTTTTTTTTAGGGCACCTATGGAAAAAAAAAAATGCACTAATCACAATTTGCTCACAGTACACAACGTAATCTTTCTTGGAAGTGATATTTGTTATATTATGTTCTTTGGCAATGATAAACACTATGAAAGTGACACCAGGTATTACTTCTGAAGCCAATATTTGGAACACAAAAAAGTGACACTGCAGTTAGAATGCTTCTGTAATGCACTACTGCCAATTAGTGGCTCTCAACATTCACTGTGCTTAACATCTACTTATGCCATAAATTACCAGTTAAATGTAAGAACCGATTCATTTTACATGTTCACAAGTTATTTCATCAGCTGATGAAGTCACTAACAATGGCAAACCAAAATTCATCTCCTAGCTATCATCTTGAATGTTAAAATGTATACCAATAAATTAAATTCTTGATTTGTACAAGAATAATTTGTGATGTTTATACAAACAAGACTGAATTCACATTTTATATTTAAAAAAAAAAAAAAAAAAAAAGCATAATGCATACCAGTCATCTCCAGTCCCTATATATGCTGCAGAAAGTTTTCAATGCCAAATTTCCAGAGGGCTTAAATATAAAACTTTTTGGGTTGTCCCTTGAAAAAGTATTTGAATAATGAAAAACCAGAAAAATTGTTGGAAATCATTTTTATTTACACACAAAATGTGGTAATTTTACTTGAGTGGAATGAAGCGAGAGGAGTGGGTGGCACCAATACCAGGTCGACCATGCTTGACAGGCTTGTATGTGATGGAAAACTCCCCTAGGTAGTGGCCAATCATCTCAGGCTGAAAAAAAAGATGTATGAATGCTGAGTTTGTCCCATTTAGAGAAAGAAAACTGTTCGGAGACATTCCAAGTAAACGAAAGGCAAACCACTTGACGTACAGATGTGACTACGTTTTACTGAAATACAAAACTGCTTTAAGTAAAACCCTAAAATACACTTTCACTCAGGGTGTCATCCTGTATGACTTGGAATAACCAGCTCAGTCTATGCCAGGGATACTGGAAGTGATAAAATTATCCTTAAAAATATCAAGTATTCTCATTCACATTATTCTCACATTAACCACTGACCTATCTATTGCTACTCTGCAAGACTAAAAGCACAGCCAGCTTTCACATTCACTTTCTCACCTTAATTTCCACCTGGTTGAAGGTCTTGCCATTGTACACTCCAACCATGGATCCCACCATCTCAGGGAGGATAATCATGTCTCGCAAGTGGGTCTTTACCACTTCAGGTTTTTCCATGGGAGGAGCTTCTTTTTTAGCCTTGCGCAGACGCTTCAGGAGGGACTGCTGCTTGCGGCGAAGTCCACGATTCAACCTTCGCCGCTGGCGGGCAGAGTAGAGCTGCATCAGCTGCTCACTATAGAAAGCACAGAAAGTGGTCAAGGTTAACTTGTAATCTATAATGTTACTGCACTCAGAATCATATCCTAGGGAGGCAGATTTCTGCTTCTGGGGGGGGTCAACAAAGAAGACCATTAAAAACTGTTCCAGAATCTGTGTGTTTAAAGCAAAACAAAAAACATGAGGATGTTAATACACCTGGCCCTAGAATTGCTTCAATATGCAAACACTGGCAAGATAAACCTTTGTAATCTTTTATATATTAGTTCAAGAAAACTGTGATAACATGAACTTTTTACAGACCTACCAATGTTTAAATAAACTTCAACTGGTGTTAAAAAACAAGAGTACTAACTAGGACATATCCAGCAGCTGGTCCAGGTCAACACCTCTGTAGGTGAACTTCCTGAAGGTGCGCTTCTTCTTCTGCTCAGCATCCGCCTGAAAAATAAATGATTATACTTGCAGAACTCGTATATTCCTGGAATGGCCAGTTCAGTTGGCAGTTGTCGAGTATTTTAAATACAGCATTAACATCTAGTTATGACTACAGTCTACAAGGGTACAATAAGCTGTAGAGAACGTCAGTCCTCGTCCTGGGAAAGCAATCTAACATGTTTTAGGACAAATTTTGGTTTACAACTGAAACTGTACGTGACGTTCCTTCTTTCTCAGACGAGGGAATGATTTCAGCCACCCGGGCCGTGGCACAGGCCGTGATGAAAAACAACAAAACTTATCCAATGCATTGCTAGCGTCGTTTGCTACCGATCTCATTCATCTTAACACCGAGTTATTAAATACCGTTTGCGAATCAGCACAATTTAAAATGTCTTCATAAAATACAGTGAAGGTTTTACAGAAGCACTCAATAAGGTACACAGTCCGCTTTAGCGTCACTGAACTATAAAAAGAAAAATATTAGGAAGAAAATAGTAAACAAAATACTCTTCACTAAGAGTTCTAAACTTTAACACTGATACTAGTATATTTTAACTGGCTAAATGTAAATGGATGATGTCTCGATGGACATGGATATTGTAAATTTAAATTCCGCAGAAGACATTTCACCCACCATGTTTCTAAGGCCTTGTTGGAAAAGGAAGATCTCGTTCTCGCGGACAGTAATATCGCGTGACTTTTGAGGTCTAGGAAATTATTAGAAATACTTCCGGGTTAACGCTCTAACTCTAGTTTTATATTCTCTGGTGTTTCTGTTAAATTAAACGTTTCTGATGATTTTTGGTGGTTTGTTGTTAGTTTTATAATATTCATATCCTCGAGAGACTCAACAACAAGATTTTTGGATATATTTCTAGAATTTCTAGAAAGTTGTTGAAGTCCCGCCTCCAATCGTGATATCAGAAAAGTAAATTGTTCTCAACGACAACGTTTATCACGACCCGGCAGAGTGTAGTGTTATGAGTGTACTGATTTGTAATTCCTTCACACTTAAAATAAGAAATTAAATCCAAACATATATCACATATGATATTTTATCTAACCAGTGGCTTCCCACTCCTCCTGCCTGGGCATTCTAGATTAAATAAGACTTGTAATAATAAGCCAGTTTACAAGTAATAATGCTGTTATTATTGCTGGTAGCTTCCTTTCCAAGTTAGCTAGGTACGTCTCGTCCAGCATGGCGATTGGATTGGTCATCGTTTTCAGTCAGCATGGGTGCGTCTGTAAAGCTCCTCAGGTCTTGTAGGGAGAAAATGCTCAACAAGAAAAAATTGTTAATAATTTATAAGTTAAAGAAATGTTCAATACGTAACGTTTTTGACACAGAGAAATCGGAAAAACAGAAATACAGCCCAGTGGAATTAAATTTCGTGGCGATATGCCCGAGTCGGCGAGTGAACATGTAAATCATTAGTTGGATTTGAAGACTAAGACAGACTGAGCACTTCTGACAGTGACTGGCAAACTATTCCACAGTTAGGTGCTTTATTTAATTTATAACTAAAGGCGTGACCTCCTATTGAGGTCTTGTTGATCACAGGTACTTTAAGGTAACCTACATCCAATGAATGAAGATATCATCCTGGAATATAAGAATCAATAATCTCACAAATGTAAACCGGAGCAATGCCGTTTACTGCCTTATAGGTAAGAAGTAGGATTCTGTAGTCTCCTCTAAATGTAACCAGGAGCCAATGCAGCAATTTCAGTACCGGTATTATATAGGCATACTTCCTAGTTCTAGTGAAAATTGTACATCAAATACATGACATCATGCATCTAATACACCTTACAACTATTAAACATCACACAATTTTAATACACGCACAGTCTGAAACCGCTTGTCCCAAGAGGGGTCACGGTGAACCGGAGCCTAGCTCGGCAACATGGGGTGCAGGGTTGGAGGGGGAGGGGACACACCAGCGTAGGACGCCAGTCCATCACAAGGCACCCCAAGCAGGACTCAAACCCCAGACCTGCCAGAGAGCAAGATCCAGCCAAGCCTGGTGCAACACTGCGCCCCCTCGCCAATTTTAACACAATCCAACAAATTTTACACGCACACACACAGGTTGAAATTGCTTGTCCCAAGCACAGTTGCAGCAAACCAGAGCCCAACCCAGCATCGCAGGGTACAAGGGGACACAGCCAGGACAGGACGCCAGTCTGCCACAAGGCACATCAAGCAAGGCTTGAACCCCAGACTCGCCAGAGAGCAGGACCCAACCAATTTCGTTGCACCACCGCACCCCCCTGCAAATTTTACACCAATATCTGAATAACAAACAAACACTTCTTGCAACAATTGTCAGTCATATCCAAAAATCACGTAGGCATACTGTACCTATTTAACAACTGCTACACACATCCCTTTAACACCCAATAACCTTCATATACCCCATCTATACCCACAAACACCTACATTCCATTCAAATGCTCTTCCTCATAATACACAAAACTACAACCAATGCCTATTACAGCAAATAACAATCATCATTTAACTCTCCCAGACACAAGTAATAATTTACATCTCCAATTACACAACACAAATGCAATGTATCCATAGATCACACTACTAAACATCATTTCAGTTTAACACTAACACATTAAAAAGAGATAAAACTACCCAAATTCATACAATTAAAACAATAAATAAATCAATAAATTTCCCATCGTCCACAAATCCCTGTTCTGACTCCTCATCCCCATCTGAGGAATTCTTGAAGATGGCAGAAGCTGCCAATGATTCCCCAACTACCCTTCCTTCTACCCTAAAGTCTCCTGAGGGGGATTATGATGCTTCTCAGCCAATTTGTGTAGTGCCTACCAGTCCATTGCCCCCCTTCCTGCACCTCTTTCTCCTCCTGCTCACATTACTGTCCTTTTTAATGTCTGGGGATTCAGCTGCTATGCCAGATATCCTTGTCCTCATCCTTGTCAGCCTTTTTTAACCTCACCGCTGCTCCCATCTGCTCCCCAGTTTCTCCTGGCTGCATCTTCTTCATACTCCCCTTGGCCATTGCCATCCTCAAAGATGCCTCTCCCATCTGGGAGGCCTTCCACTGGGGACAGGTGCAGCAGAGAAGACCCTCTCCACTGCTCTGGGTACAGCAGCAGGGATGAGTACCGTTTCTGGCCAGTTGTCCAACCTTCAAGCATTTCTGGCATTTCATGTCTTTACAGTCTACATCTGTATCATCCTGGCCTTCATACAGGTGATAGGAGGGGGGCTGCTTATAATAAAAAGGGTAACCTGGACTGCCCTCAATTTTAAAAATGCTGAAGGATGACTCAGATCGCAGGGTCAGAACGTAGTTGCAACTCATAGCACTTCATCCTTTCTAAATGTGGTACTCTGGCACAGCGAGTAGTGCTGTTGTCTCGCAGCGACTGAATGTAAATGCCCAGTTTGTCTTTAACGTCGAAACTATGTCCAACATTAGCAAAACAGCTAAAAAAATCTAGCACAACCTTTGCTGAAATGAAAGGGTCATTTGCATGAACTGTCACTATGCTGTAGTTACCCTGCCACAACCCCATTATGACATAAAAAACCAAAACAAGGTTCTCAGTGTGTTCTTTACAGACCTTGACAATTTTCCAGTAATCCCCCTCCTCAGCTACAGTCAAATCAAAGAAGGCTCTCACCCCATGCCTTTGAATCCACAGTATCTTCTTTGCTGTAATGTTCAAGAAACCAAAGATAACCTCTCAGACAAAGTAAACCCACTCTGGGAAGTGTCTGATGTTATCAGAATTCCTCCATTGAAAATTCTTCAGGGACTCATCAGGCCTGGTGATTTTGTTCTTCTGTAGAGCAGGTGCCATTGGCATCTTCACGTACATCGGTCTTCTTAAAAGAGAAAATGCACTAAAAATACTAAAAACAAAATTATACTGTTTTGGAGATACAGTTAAAAAATGTCTTGTACAGTCTATAAGCATAAATGGCTAAGACTCAGTGGAAAACTATCAGGGGCACCATTTTTTATTATTATAATTCCATCCATCCATCCATCTTCCTCCGCTTTTATCCGGGCCGGGTCGCGGGGGCAGCAGTCCGAGCAGAGTACTCCAGACCTCCCTCTCCCCGCACACCTCCTCCAGTTCCTCTGGGGGAACCCCAAGGCGTTCCCAGGCCAGCCGGGAGACATAGTCTCTCCAACGTGTCCTGGGTCTGCCCCGAGGCCTCCTCCCAGTGGGACAAGCCCGGAGCACCTCCCCAGGGAGGCGTCCAGGAGGCATCCGGAACAGATGCCCGAGCCACCTCAACTGGCTCCTCTCGATGCGGAGGAGCAGCGGCTCTACTCCGAGCTCCTCCCGGGTGACTGAGCTCCTCACCCTATCCCTAAGGGTGCGCCCAGCCACTCTGCGGAGGAAACTCATTTCTGCCGCTTGTATCCGCGATCTCATTCTTTCGGTCATGATCCAGAGTTCATGACCATAGGTGAGGGTAGGAACGTAGATTGACCGGTAAATTGAGAGCTTCGCCTTACGACTCAGCTCCCTCTTCACCACAACAGACCGGTACAATGACCGCATTACTGCGGACGCCGCACCGATCCGTCTGTCGACCTGCCGCTCCATTTTTCCCTCACTCGTGAACAAGACCCCAAGATACTTAAACTCCTCCACTTGAGGGAGCAACTCCCCCCTAACCCGGAGGGAGCAATCCACCTTTTTCCGACTGAGAACCATGGCCTCGGATTTGGAGGTGCTGATTCTCATCCCCGCCGCTTCGCACTCGGCTGCAAACCTCCCCAGTGCACGCTGCAAGTCTTGACTTGATGAAGCCAACAGGACCACATCGTCCGCAAAAAGCAGAGACGAGATCTCGCGGCCACCAAAACAGACACCCTCCGTTCCCTGACTGCGCCTAGAAATTCTGTCCATAAAAATAATGAACAGAATCGGTGACAAAGGGCAGCCCTGGCGGAGTCCAACATGCACCGGGAACAGGTCTGACTTTCTGCCGGCAATGCGAACCAAGCTCCTGCTCCGGTCATACAGGGAACGAACAGCCCGTAGCAACGAGCCCCGAACCCCATAATCCCGAAGCACCCCCCACAGGATGCCACGAGGGACACGGTCGAATGCCTTCTCCAGGTCCACAAAACACATATGGACTGGTTGGGCAAACTCCCACGAACCCTCCAACACCCTAGTGAGGGTATAGAGCTGGTCCAGTGTTCCACGGCCAGGGCGAAAACCGCATTGCTCCTCCTGAATCCGAGGTTCGACTATCGGTCGGATTCTCCTTTCCAGTACCCTGGCATAGACTTTCCCAGGGAGGCTAAGGAGTGTGATCCCCCTGTAGTTGGAACACAATCTCCGGTCCCCCTTCTTAAAAAGAGGGACCACCACCCCGGTCTGCCAGTCCAGAGGCACCGTTCCCGAACTCCACGCGATGCTGCAGAGGTGTGTCAGCCAAGACAGCCCCACAACATCCAGAGACTTGAGAAACTCGGGGCGGATCTCATCCACCCCCGGAGCCTTGCCACCGAGGAGTTTTTTGACTACCTCAGCAACTTCAGCCAGGGTAATGGACGAGTCCCCCTCCGAGTCCCCAGCCTCAGCTTCCTCTACGGAAGGCGTGTCGGAGGGATTGAGGAGATCCTCAAAGTACTCCTTCCACCGCCCGAGAACGTCCTCAGCTGAGGTCAGCAGCGCACCACTTCCACTGTAAACAGTGTTCGTGGAACACCGCTTCCCCCCTCTGAGTCGCCGGACGGTTTGCCAGAATCTCTTTGAGGCCGACCGAAAGTCTTCCTCCATGGCCTCACCGAACTCCTCCCAAGCCCGAGTTTTTGCCGCGGCGACTGCCAGAGCCGCGCTCCGTTTGGCCCGTCGGTACCTGTCAGCTGCTTCAGGAGTCCCATGAGCCAGCCAGGCCCGATAGAACTCCTTCTTCAGTTTGACGGCATCCCTTACTTCCGGTGTCCACCACCGTGTTCGGGGATTGCCGCCGCGACAGGCACCGGAGACCTTATGGCCGCAGCTCCGAACCGCCGCACCGACAATGGAGGAGCGGAACATAGTCCATTCAGACTCAATGTCCCCCACCTCCCTCGGGACCTGGTTGAAACTCTGTCGGAGGTGGGAGTTGAAGACCTCTCTGACAGGGGCCTCCGCCAAACGTTCCCAACAGACCCTCACTATGCGTTTGGGCCTGCCAGGTCTGTCCAGCTTTTTCCCCCGCCATCGAATCCAACTCACCACCAGGTGGTGATCAGTTGACAGCTCAGCCCCTCTCTTCCCCCAGTGTCCAAGACATATGGCCGAAGGTCAGAAGAAACGACTACAAAGTCGATCATCGACCTCCGACCTAGGGTGTCCTGGTGCCAAGTGCACTGGTGGACACCCTTATGCATGAACATGGTGTTCGTTATGGATAAACCGCGACTAGCACAGAAATCCAATAACAGCTCACCGCTCGGGTTCAGATCAGGGAGGCCGTTCCTCCCAATCACGACACCTTATTTTTCCCGCCCACCTCCATCCCGACCCACGCCGCCGCTCCCCACCATAACGCCCCTCCAGGTATCCTGTCGCTGCCCACGTGTGGCGTAAAGTCCCCCAGTAGAACGACAGAGTCCCCAGTGGGAGCGCTTTCCAGCACGCTCCCCAGGGACTCTAAAAAGGCCGGGTACTCTACACTGCCGCTAGGCGCATAAGCACAAACGACAGTGAGAGACCGTTCCCTGACCCGAAGGCGTAGGGAGATGACCCTCTCATTCACCGGGGTAGACTCCAACACATGGCGGCTGAACTGGGGGGCTATTAATAAGCCCACCCAGCCCGCCGCCTCTCACCTTGGGCAACGCCAGAATAGTGGAGAGTCCACCCTCGATCGAGTAGAGTGGTTCCAGAACCCAAGCTGTGAGTGGAAGTGAGCCCGACTATATCTAGACGGTATCTCTCAACTTCCCGCACCAGCTCAGGCTCCTTCCCCGCCAGTGAGGTGACATTCCAAGTCCCAAAAACCAGAGTTGGCGCCCGAGGTTTGGGTCGGCCGGGCACTCGGCCCCGACCACCGCCCAAATCACAATGCACCGGCCCCTTACGGTTTCTCCGGCAGGTGGTGAGCCCACCGAAGAGCGGCTCCACGTTGTGGCTTCGGGCTGAGCCCGGCCAGGCCCCGTGGGCATAGACCTGGCCACCAGGCGCTCGCATGCGAGCCCCCCCCCCCAGGCCTGGCTCCAGGGTGGGGCCCCGGTGACCCCATACCGGGCGGGGTAAACGGACGCCTTGATTTTTTCGTCATAAGGGATTTTTGAACCGCGCTTTGTCTCGTCTGTCATCCAGGACCTGTCTGCCATGGGAGACCCTACCAGGGGCATGTAGCCCCAGACAACATAGCTCCTGGACTCATTCAGGCACTCAAACCCCTCCACCACGATAAGGTGGCGGTTCACGGAGGAGATTATTATAATTATTATTTTATTTTTTATAGAGTGCTCTTCTCACGCAGTGACACAGAGCACTTTAACACAGGCATACAGCAAGAAAAATTGATGCAAAGAAGAGTCAACTAATGGCTACCATAATGAAGAACGTATTATAGAGCTATAAGTATACCTACTCATTTTCTAGGTTATACAAAAAAAGAGACAAATCGTTAACTGATCACAAGAGGCTTTGACAGCAGGCAAGGTATAAATGTGGGTGGGAGAGTGTTTATGGCAGCAGATAGTGCAGCACTTAAGGACATGGACTTGTCATCTCAAGGTGGATTGTTGAAGACCCACTCCCTGCTACAGCTGTAATAACAGCCTTGAGCAAGGTACTTACTCTGAATTGATCCGGTAAAAAACTTCAGTAGGATTTGGGCACAAGTAGGATTGGTCAAATACTATAAGCTGTTTTGGTCAAAAGCATCAAATGATTGGATCATTGGATTCAAAGCTGGACATTCCACAGAGACTGTGCTCCTGGCAGTGTCAGATGGTCTCCAGTCGGCTAGAGTGGCCTCCTTGTCCTTGGTCCTCATCCTTCTTGACCTGTGTGCAGCATTCAACACAGGATGCTACTCTCCTCTCTTGGTCAGCTTGATATCAAAGGAATAACACTAAAATGGTTTGAGTCCTACCTATCAGACAGAATCTACCAATTGGTCTAGTGGGGCTTCCATTCATCTCCTCAGCCTCTCTCAACTGGTGTCCCACAGGGCTTGGTACTGGGCTCTCTGCACTTCTCAATCTACACCTCTTCCCTCGGCCCTGTCATTGCCTTTCATGGATTCAACTCCCACTGCTACCAATGATACCCAGCTCTTCCTTTCATTTCCACCTGGAGAATCAGAAATTTCCTAACACATCTCTGCCTGGATGTCTAATCACCACTTACAACTCAACCTTTCCAAAACAGAGATCCTTCACTTCGCAGCTGGCCTGTCTTCCTGTCGTGATCTCTCTGTCAAACTGGACAACTCACTCATTTTGCCTACCTCCTCAGCTAAGAGTGAAGGAGTGATGATTGACTCAAGTCTGTTTTTCTCTCAGCACATCAAAGCCATATCTTGGACCTGTAGACACATCCTACATAACATCTGTAGGATCCATACCTATCTAACAACAGACGTTGCACAATTAATTGTCCAGACCATGGTGATATCCCACCTAGACTATTGCAACTCTCTCTTGTCTGGCCTTCCTGCTACTGCCATCAAACCTCTACAGCTGATACAGAACACTGCTGCACAAGTTGTGTTTGACTTGCCAAAGTGTTCCCACATATCTGCCCTCCTCGTCTCTCTGCTTTAGCTTACTTTAACCACCCGGAGCAAATTCAAGACTCTGGTTATGACCTACAAAACCATAAACAGAACTGCTTCCAGATGTCTGCAAGACCTGATCATCTGCTAAACCTTAGCCAGACTGCTATGCTCCTCGACCTCTGCCCACTTGGTGGGGTCCCACGCACAGAAAGTCCAAAAGTAAAAGCACAAAGGTTCTTAGTTCTGGCTCCAGTGTGATGGAACAACTTCCGCCTCTAACTCAGAACTGATGAATCTGTCCACATTTAAAAAGGGTCTTAAAGCTCACCTCTTCCACAGCTAAAAGTAAAATGATAAACCTAAGAAAAACCTTCACGCAGCTACTCGCGTAATGTAATCTAAATGTTTATAAAAATGTATTATTATTAGGAATGTGATTAGGAAATGTCAAGATTTGGATAAAGTTTTATGCAGCTACTTGTGTGATGCACATTGGTTCATATGGTAGAAAGAAATTATACTTTAAAATCACATCTGCATCTAAGTCTCTTTCTCCTAATGTAATGCACACATTGTATTTTCTATGAGATGTATGTTGCTTTGGAGAAAAGCATATGCTAAATGCATAAATGTAAATGTTCTTACTAAGAGTATAAACTGATAATACTATTCTTCCTATGACTCTTGACTGTAGGAACATAATGGTCTTGCAATTTACATTTATTCATTTACCTGATGCTTTTCTCAGAGTTACTTGAAATTATATACCCATTCATACACCTGGGTAATTTTACCAAATCAATTTAGAGTAAGTACCTTGCTCAAGGGTACTATAACTGGAGGTGGGAAT
Organism: Scleropages formosus; assembly: GCF_900964775.1. Classification (NCBI taxonomy): domain Eukaryota; kingdom Metazoa; phylum Chordata; class Actinopteri; order Osteoglossiformes; family Osteoglossidae; genus Scleropages; species Scleropages formosus. The sequence goes on from NC_041814.1 coordinate 5,977,279, forward strand.
CAAACTTGTGACCTATTGGTCCAAAGGCTGCTCTACCACTACATTACTAGCTTTTCCAGTACTATAAATATAACTGAGAAAAGAGGTATTTTTTAGAGAATTTCAGTTAGCAGAACACATCTTTTATGGTTGGTTTTACTCTTAGGACTGAATGTACAGAACAGTATAATTGGATTTCTTAGTTCTACTATGGTATATTTTTTTGGATGATGACATATGCTACTTTATTCCACTATTAATTTCTACATATCGGTTTGATTTTGTTTCTATTTTGTACTTTATAAAAGAAAACCAACAAAATAGTAATCAGAATAAAATATTTTAAACAGTTAATATGCTTGAATAAATAGGTTGAGCAGTAAAGATGAAAGAATATGAGATAAAGACATGGATATTTTAAAACATTTTTTATTTTAAAATGGGTTTCCTTTTTGTATCCTTATGTTACAAGTGCCAAATGCACTTCAACAGCCACCTGAGGGAAGTCTACATCTTTAAATAAATTAAAAAAACAAGCAAAGCATACATTTCATAGTACAAAATTCTCTTAAAAAATTGCAGTTTGTTTATAATATATATTTTCTTTTAATAGGTCTTAAAATAAATGTTTTAAAGGCTCAGAAAGTAAATTCACAAATGAAAATCAAAAATCTTAAATTACTTTTTCTTAGAATTAAAGCTGAAAAATGACTCAATACCCTGTTGTCATAATTTTATCTGGCAAATATTTTTTCTGCTGTTCGACTGGACAGTCAAATTGTATTGTGAAATAGTTTTTAGTACTCCATATACATTTGGAAAAGACCACAAAAATGATCATTTAATTTCATTTTCAAGGTTCAATAAAACTCTTATATCAAGCATATGAGATTGAATCCAAAAAAGGAATCCCTGGTCATAAGTGTTTTTGTAAGCATGAGTGTTTAGACAAAAACACCCCACCTAAAATCCAGTTTTGTTTTTTGTGAACAGAATATACTTATTCACCTATTTCCCTGACATTTGTACTTTTGTGTTGTGCCATGTCACTCTCAGCGCCGATAAGGATGGAAGCCCTGAACATTGTGATTCTGTCCACGGCCGAAGCTGCTGGCTGTGGATGGGGGTCCTGCTGAGGGCTGTGCTGAAGGAGCCCCATAGGAGGGCGCAGGCTGGCTGGGGTCAGTAAAACTCTGTCCAAAGCCGGTTAGCTCTTGACCGTAGCCTGTGGCAAAAGTGAGTAAGCAATAAAGGTTAATATCAGCAAATTTTCATTGTTGTATCAAGGCAAAACAGGTATGAGTGTTCATTCATTTTACTGATTTTTATTGAAAACTGATATTTGCTAGATGCCATGTATTCACAAAATACAGTTGACCCTTGAACAATGCGGTGGTTAGGGGCACCGACCCCCCCGTGCAGTCGAAAAGCCGTGTATAACTTTTGACTCCCCAAAAACTTTACTAATAGCCTGCTGTTCACTGGAAGCCTTACCGATAACATAGTCGATTAGCAAATATTTTGTATGTTTAATGTATTATATACTGTATTCTTACAATAAAGTAAGCTAGAAAAAAGAAAATGTTAAAATCCTAAGGAAGAGAAATTACATTTACAGTACTGTGCTGTAGTTATCGATACCATAAGTTTACGTCGTTTGTCTGTCAGTACATACATCAGTATTGTCTTATATAAGGCAAAACACTGCAGATCAAGTTCAAGTTGTTTTTATTGTCATTCCTCTATATAGCTTGTATACAGTGGAACGAAATTTTGCTTTTCCGGAGACCATAGATGTTATTCGTATTACGTGTATATTTTATGGTAGTAAACGACAGAGTAGTATCAACATATATTTTATGCATTCATAACATACCTAACTTTTTCTTAATTTTTCCCCCGATATTTCTGGGCTATGCAGTTCGTCTGCGAGTTTTTTCAAATTGTCGCAAATCTCCAAGAAATTTTCCAATACATTTATTGAAAAAAATCCACATATTAAGTGGACCTGGCAGTTCAAACCCATGTAGTTCAAGGGTCAACTGTATACTTCTTTACAATACACCTGCCTTACAATTATATATTTGGAAGAAAAAATTTTCAATATTCAACACTAGCTTAATTTATAAGCTTGTATAAAGACAATCAAAATAAACAATGATATACAGGCAGTCCCTGGATTACGAATGAGTTCCGTGTTCTCAGTCTGGCTTTAAGTCGGATTCTGACATAAGTCGAAGCAGTTAGGTATGGTGGGTATCTAATGTCAGTTTGTCAAACGTTTGTCTCAGTATATTGTATACCTTTCTATGCATAAAGAAACATTAAAGAAACACTTCCGGATACACTAAAACATCTTTAATATAGCAATACAGTAATAATAATAATAATACAATGTTATGATGTAATGGTAATGACAATAATAAATAACTACAGTATAATAGAGAAAGACAAATGTTACTACTGTTATGATGAAGAGAGTACAGAGAGGATGCTGGACCCAAGTGCAGGATCGTTTATTCAGTATCAAAGGACTAGATGTGTTCTCGTAGTTGGAGACGGGCGAATGGTTGGTCGATCAGCGAACCGAACAGAGGCGAGGATCCGAAATCGTGGTCGAGGAACAAGGCGGGCGGTCGTTATCAAAGAGATCTGGAACGGGACTGGGGAACGATGAGGGACAGGACTTGGAAGAGCAAAGCGAGGTAGGTTTGAGAACACAATGGGGACGGTTGCGTCAAGTGAGATTCCGGAGGAGGTTGAGAAGAGTCTTTTATAGCCGAGTGCTCCAACTGAAGCTGCTGGATGAGGTGCAGGCGGGGTCATGACAACTATACTATTTAAAATAGCGAGCGAGAGAGTGTGCGTGCAAAACATTAAAGAAACTTTAATGTTCACTTCTCCAATGTTCGTTGGCGCATCACCTTTTTCCAGTCGCTTTATTATTTCCACTTTAGTTTCAATCATGATTGTTTTCCTTTTCTTGGATGCATCACCATCACTTGCATCACATTTACACTTTGGTATCATGGTTAGGAGGGTAAAAACAAAAAAAAATTAAAGCCAAATACAGTAACACACGAGTCACTGTTAACAGCAACGCTGTCTGACTGAAAAAAAAAGTCTGTCCTACCTCGGGCTCACGAGCCAACAAACAGCTGTAGACGTGCAATGTTTTGATGCTGGTCGCAAAGTAGCGCCCGTTTGTTATTACAAACCATTGCATGTAACTCAAATTTTGAATATAATAGGCTTAATTATGAAGTTTTTTTGATTGTTACTTAAGGGTGACAAAAAATGAACTTCCAGTCAGTAAAGGGGGTGGTTCGTAACTACAGGTTGTACGCAAGTCTGACATTCGTAACCCGGGTACTGCCTGTAACTGAAATGTTTCTAAAACACTGTGCAGTATCAGTCATGCTTACCATTTCATTAGAAAGATTTGAATCACTGAGTTAAACATTCTAATTTTCCACAGCCTCAGTATATCAATGAAAAATGCAACAACAATGTTGAGTGGAATTCTTCTGCAATTTTTAATCAGTCAAAAAATTTTGTGATTTAGCACCAAAACCTGCATAGTTCAAAAAGGCAACAAACAGTTTTACAAGCAGTTTACACTAAAATTTATGTACTAAGACATCAGCAGATTTATTTCAGGTTGTCTGAGTAACAAGAGTACAGAGATTGCCACTCCTTGAGTTGGAATGAAGATATTTGGGAGAACACATGCCTATGGATATGATGATATACACTGAATGATTAGTGGAAAAACGAAAATGAAATAAGAAAATCCATGAGCAAAATAACACTAGGTTGAGACATGGGAACATTCATGACAATTAGATCATCCTTTTACAAGCAAAGCAATGCAGAGAGAAGACGCAGACAGGTCTGAAGCTGATATTCTCTGTATAATGAGCTGCAGCTATTACCAGAGAAACATAACCTTTGTTATATTAGCTTTTATTAAAAACATTCTCACCAGGCATGAAAGATTGCTTGCACCAAAAAAAAGGCGGCAAATAAAACCAATATCTGACAGAAATCCAATCTAAACACTTGTAGCACCTCTTGATACCTTGTGAGAGACCAGAATTATCTTAAAACTTGAAAATTAATTCAACAGAATAAGCCTAAGCTTTTTAATTAGACAGAAAGCTGTATGTGTATGTATATAAATATATTATACTCTACATAATTAAAGGCACATTATACACATACACATACATACAGAAAAACAGAGACTTGAAGAAACAAAAAGGGAAACAACATTGTGGCCTTATGAAACCATCAGGTTGAGTTATCTACTTTTGTGGTTGTAAAAGGCAATACTCACACCTACCTCCACTATATCCCTGCTCATCCTGACCATAACTGTGAGAAGGACGCGTTGGTCCGTAGGCAGAGGGGTCCTGAGGATAGTTACCCAAGCCTAATAGGGAAACGAGGAGACCAGGTTGACTAAACCCAGAGAGAGTCTACTTTTAAACATTGGATCTATGGGAAAGGGTCCTATTCAAAAGGCAGGTCAGTGCCCCGCTCCGGTCACTGTATACCCTTGGTTCTGTTCACTTTCATTTTTCTCACTGTATGCAGACTTAGCCATACCGCTGATTAGCAATTAGTACTCTAAAAGTAGGAGCAAAATGAGTGGGTTGCTTCTGTCCTTCTCTGTCTAAAGTCAGCACTTCACTTACACATTTGTAATCAGGCAGCCAAGCCTAGTCATGAAGAGCAGGATGAAAGCAAAGCAAATGCATGGCACACTAAACAAGATGTGGGTTCAGCTGTTCATTTAGGTGAGATACAAGGCAGGGTAAAGAATGGCAACCATACATGTACCAGTGGTGAGTTAGTGTTTTTCAGTTGCTGTGAGAAAGTTTAATTTCCCCATTCTAATTTTCTACTGTTCTGTCATTTTACTGACCTGTCAAATAGCTTTTCAAGCTATACAAATTGCTCTCTACTCCTTGCATACATATTTAATTCTATTATAAATGCACAAATAATGAAAAGCAAATTTTAAAAAAAAGTTAACACGAATGAAACATCCATTTCTCCTTAAAATGTAGTTTAAGAAAATTTATTCAGTTGATAAACTAAAGGATTAAGTAATAAGTTTCCAGTTCTAGAATATTTTATCATTACTGCTTTATTCTCCCCCACTGTTTACTCGTCATTCTATTCGGTTAATAACTACTCTTTGGCAGTAGACTTTTTATTTAATTCTTACTTATTTACCATAAAAAATCTGAAATGACTATGGCACACTGCAGTATGCTTAGCATTAAATGAGAAATTTTCTTAATCTTTCCATATAATTCTGCGTACAATAGGGGCAAGAGATGGCGTAGTAGCACAGTGTTTAGAACTGCTGACTTTGGGGGGTGGCAGATTTAGAATCCCACCTCCTGCTGTAGTACCTCAAGTTGCTTCAGTAAAAAAAATTATCCAGTGGTACAAATGGGTAAATTGTTAGCAGCTTAATATTGTGAGTTGCTTTGGAGAAAAGTGAATAAATGCCAATGAATTTTATATTATTTGTACCAAAGGGTAAATCCTCTCCAAAACCACATTGCCAAGGATGATCTAATTACAACCTACCATTATTTACCTGTCCACAGTTACTCCAAGGAGAACCTGAAAAATGCTGAAAAAGTGACTAATATTGGATAAGGAGTAATTGCTCCAGCTGAGATGTACACATTTTACTGAAAAATGTTGCATGTAATGTCATCCAATTAAAGGTTTATAATATGAACAATATAAGGCTGAGTACTGATGAAGTCTTCAGCTTATGTAGGGTTATTATCATACATTGTACTGAGGTAATTAAAGCAACTTTGCACAATTCAGATGTAATATGGCATAATATACAGGGCTGTGGAGCTGAGAACAACATTGTGGATCCTACCTACCATACTGACTGTAGGGGAAGTCAGGCTGTGCTGTGGGAGCTTTGCTCAAGTCCTGAGTAGGGGTGGTGGCAGGGGCAAACCCAAGAGGTCCTGCCACAGGGGTGGTTGGAGGGGGAGGCACTCCTTGTGGGGCAAACTGGTCACCTTGAGGAGTACTAAAACTGTACCCTTCAGCAAAGCCACAAAAAAGAAAAGTTAGTCAAATCTTATTATTAGTCTTCTCTCTCCCTGAAAAAAATTTATAGCAACAAAAAACTTAAAACAATAATCTCAAAATGTTTGTAAGTTATGAAAGGCCAGTTTTAAAAATATTTTGTGTCAAATAGAATTATGTGCTAACAAACTGCTTAAAGATTAAAATGAACTCCACTTTAAGTTGCATGTCTGCCAGGAGACACATTCATTGTTCAAAACATTAGTTTGCTTTACTTTGTACTTCACTGCAGCAAAATAAAGTTGTTTTATTACTTTTTGTTTCATTCATTATGTTGGATTTATAAAAAAAAGCTTGCAAACCAACTATTTTTCCCGATCCCAACAAAGTACAATTCTGTGAAAGAGTACTTTGCACTGAATACTGTGTGCTAGTAAGTTCTTTGACTCACCAAACTGAGGTGGGGTGCCGTACCCCTGTTGAGGGTATCCCTGAGGTGCCCCAAAGCCACCCGCAGGTGTAGCTGTGACAAGGAAAGCATTAAAAGGCGAGGGGGGCTGTGCAGGGGCCCCTCTGCCTGTGGGGAGCGGGGGCCCGTAACCACCTAACAAACAATCAAATACAGCACTGAGACCTCTTTCTCAAGCCAATTTGAGAAGAAAAAATATTTATAAATCTTCGCCGCCAGGAGACTGTTTATATCACAAAACACCAGCCTTAAAACTTAATCTAATTTAAAAATTACCTTAATGTAGAAAACAGAAACTGACAACGTGAAAGTAAATTTTTAATATATATGCTTTCCAGGCCTTTTTTGTGAGCAGCACTTAAATGTTTTTTGTTCAGCTGTTAAGCAGTACATAAGTGTAAAAAAAAAACATGCATGACAAGTGTTTTCAATTCTGAACCACTTTGGTCAGTAAGAAACAGCAGTAAGACATCTCTTCTGTGATATGAAAAGCAGAAAAAAGTGTTACAGCACAAATCTGTGTTTTCATTCTTTGTTTCTATGGTAATTAATGCTTTCTGTTTCTATGGTGAACTACATTTACATTTATTAATTTAGCAGAGGCTTTTCTCCAAAGCAATGTACATCTCAGAAAATACAAACGTACATTACACCAACAGCATAAACATATAGTTTGTATAGTGTTACAGCTGATATTTTTTGTCTACATTTTTTTAAGGGTAAGAAGATTACATAAATGTTATTCAAAAATCTGGAGATCTTGAATTTTAAAACATACCTATTGGCTGGCCCGTGGATACCCAAACTCCTTCAAAGAAAATACAGAATTATAATGATTGAACACCTTTCAAAACGTCACTTACCCATTTCCCAAAAAACGTATATTGTATAGCATTTCTGTATTTTTAGAAAGTTCAGGCACACAAAAATGAAAATTTAAAAATCATTTTACAGTATGGATGTGTACAGATGTGACATGAATATGTGTCATTAGTAAAGGAAAGAGAGAGGGTGTAGGTTTCTTGTGTATTTCTGAACCATGCAATCATCAATCAAAGCCGAAGAAGCAGTTGAACTGAAGTGAAAGCAGACCGTGGTGCATGCCCTCACTCACCTTGAGGCCCATAGCTCTGTTGCCAACCCTGAGCTGGCTGTGCGGACCAGCCGTTAGCTGTGGTCAAGATGCCCCTGGGGCCCCACTGGCCGGCTGCAGGCTGCCCAGGGCCTGGGGCTTTGCTGTCCCGGGGCTCGGCCTTCTTCACCTCTACCTGGGGACAGGACAAGGAAGGAGCAATTGGCGAGACAAGTCTTTAATAGCAGACAACAATTCCCTAGCACATCATGTCCAAAAACAATCATAATCATAGATGCTTCAGCAATTTAAGGAAATAAACAAAATTCTAGTATTAAGACATATTTGGGCCTATATATAGTTTCTATAAAGTATAGCAATAAGAGTATACTTTTTTTTTTGATGTTTCTCAGGTACATTTTTGTACTGTGTAATTTCAAATGTTACACAAAATATATATACTACATATCTATATTCTTAAAAAGACAACAGGAAATACATGAATACAATATACACCATTTTAAAAAGTTTTAAATGTGAATTATTTAGAATACTGTATATCCAAAAACATCTACCTGAGAAACACAGAAGTCTCAATTCCTTCTGCCATTTCATCCTTGGCCCATTAATTTTGGGAAAATAAAAAAAATAAAAAATAATAAAAAAAAAAAAAAAAAACATCTAATGAAAGATCAAGACTTACCTTTCCCAGGCTAATGCTTAAAGAATCTTTTTTTCACTGAACTTAATTTTAGCAGAAAATGGATGTAGTAAGAAAATCTTACACTTACGGAGCAATCTATCAGAACAGAAAAGTAAACATGCAAAGAATACAAATGGACAACATTTTAAGTCAAATATGCATCTTCATACTGTGTCAAATAAATTATAAAAAGGTACTCCTGCAACTCCAGACTCCATTCTTAGCTCAAATAAAATTAAGGAATTATGTCTGAAAGGGATTCAACATGAATTCCTCCCCATGTTCGAAGTACATGCATTTGAATCTAGCTCAGGGTAATTATTATATACATTGTGACCCTTATGGGACCCCTCCAGCTACTCTCATGTTTCAATTTTTTCTTTGCAAACCATCAACTAAAGTTCTGTGCATTGGAAGCACCAAAAGCTAACCAGGACAGGAGAGGGGGAAATCAGACAGAAATAGATTTGGCTCTAAAGGGGTTGAGTTATTGGGGTCACCTTCAGCATGAGGAAAACTACTCAATGTTATTTTTTGCCTTAAAGTAGGTAAAACACGGTGACACTCTTTGCCTCTCCTCTTCCCTCTGTTGACCTACTTAGCGATGCACTGCTTCAGCACGTGGCCCAAAGCCCACAGCCCAGCTACCTGGGCCCTCTCCCTAAGGCATCATGGGAATGAAATGATGGATTCCAGGACTTAAAAGCCCCCAACACCAAAGCAGGGATACAGATTGATGTGCTCTAGTTTCTAATTTTATAACAAAAAAAAAAAAAAAAACTCCCCCCTCAAGTCCTAGCTCAAGGTAATGTCATATCAAGAACAATGGCTTAGGTAGAGTCCTGATTCCTTCTGGAAAACAGGACACAGCCAAAAAGACCACAGCAAGGGGAGGTAGAACATAAAGGGTTTCAGGTATATAGCTCTATGATATATACGGGGTTTTAGAAATAATTTCTTTATTGATGTATTGGTAAAAATTGCTTTATACTTTTCAGCAGTGAATGACAAAATTTCCAGAAAGCTAAGTTGAGAAAGTGTGTTTACTTTCAGAAGAGCGACAGAACAAAATGAGTACTCAGAGTTTAACATTTTATCTCATCAGGGAACCTGCTCAATGTGACCTCATTGATTTACATTTGCAGCAACATCTAGTGCACAAGTTATTTGACACATTAGGCATAATGGATTATTAATACTGTGTAGATTAACCAGTTGCTCTCAGAGCATACATATGAAAGGAGGCAAAAGGAAAACCATTAATCATTCATTGTATCATATGCTTCACCATACTAGCAAGGACAGGATGGCAGAACCATTCATAAAATCTTACAAGTACTAAAGAGTAACAGAGAGCAGAAGCTTGAAAGTTACTTTTAAGGAACGGTTTCAAATTATGTTACGTACAGATACAACATAAAAATACAACCAAACAGATGTTAAATAAATTAATAAGTTAATATGAAAGCCCACCCTCTAAATTTAGAAAAAACCTAATTGACACAGTATGAAGATTACACAACTGAGGTCACTTAATTGAGATAATGGCTTAGCTGTTTTGTATAACTTGTTCAAATCTTTTGAAGAACTCAAACAGTAAGTGACCTGGCAAAAAATATAGGAAATTAAATTAAATTAAATTAAATTAAAAAACAGAAGAGCAACCAGTCCTTTAGGAGGTAAGATTCAATGATGTTATTTCCCGGCCCTTAAATCCTCGTTCCCCAGAATATGTACCATTTTAAAATAAGATTCAAAAGTAAATATTTTAAAACATCCAAAAGGAGTGGTTCAGTTTAGCCAAGCCTTGGGCGACTACAGAAGTTGTATCTAATATTTCAAAGGGGAAACCAGAGAGGGAAGACCCTTTGTTACTTTTGCAAAGTAAGTCTTGTTTGCCATTTTACAATTTAAGTACTTTTTCTTCCCCCCATAAAATTTTAAAAGCAATGAACCAATAAATACCAATGTAATTTTAAACAGGTTTCTGAATATGTTGATATGATGAACAAGCAGTGAGTAAGTATCCCTTTCAAAAAAGCTTGGCACCTTGTTGACAGAGGCAGCAAGTTCATGTTGCCCATGGAAATAGCACTGTGTGCAAAGGCGCAAGCCCCCACCAACGTCCCTCATCGCCCAAGCCTCAGTTTGTTTTGAAGGGTAAAATAAAACTACAACTACACACTTTTTTGCCCATGATGTCGTGAAAATGCATGTTGACAGCCTGGTCCACTGATTGTTCGGCCTCGAAAGTAATAAATCCAAAACCTAGCCAACGACCAAGAGTAAATCAAGGTAGCAGGGCGTTGTGACAACACAAGATGAAGAACAGTATCGGGGCGGGCCAAGAGGTTCCATCAAGACTAGGTGGGAAGCACCTGGGGTTCGGATAACGTTGCAGACCTGCAGCACAGTACAATCTGATGGGCCAGGGATGAGGGACAACACTGGCACTATACCTCACCAGTACTCATTCTTTCCATCTTGCACATTCAGAAGCCTAGCTACCGACAGGGAGTACGGGTGCTTCCGTGTTTGTGTTGAGGTAATGTAACTTACCACAATATTACAAAGCTTGTACCATAAATTATGGCAGATGAAACATCATTGGAAACCAAGTGACAATTTGCTGATTAACAGCTCCCATTTACATTACAATAAATTTACACTAGACATGGTGCACATTATGTGAATATATCATGTATTAGTCATGGTTATAGTCATAGTCACATTAGCCAATTAATTGTGTATATATCTGTGTTAAATATTCAGCTGACAGTACTCAAAATGGAAATGAAGTATTCGCATGAGATTCTATGCAGTCTCATCCGAACCCCACCTTGATTTTCCCCTTGGTATTCTCTGCTTTACAGAAATGCTGACAGCAGCCATTGTTAATGAACAACAAAAACAGTAAACAGAAAATTTTAAACAATGCTTAGAGCTTTCTCCAAGCTTTCCCAATGACTTTCTTCTTTTGGGCAAGCCAAGATAAGCTTAAATTGAAAAATATATATATTTTTTACAATGACACAAAGATATAGGCCATTTTAAATTTGCAATTCAAATTTGCAGTCATGTGTTCTTAAAAATGTAAGATGAAATTTCAAGGGGTGTAACCAAAGTTCTATTTAAAACTAGAAAAGTTGAGTAAAAGCAAAATATAATTGTTTATAAACCATTATTACAGTAAGCATGACAACATACTAGGTTGTTATCTAAGCTTCTGCAGTTTTCAAAAAAAGACAATGAACATTAAGTCAAAATCTCATGCTGAATTACACAAAGTAAAACTATCAATGGAATAAATAAAATAAGCCTAAAATCCATTAATTCCTAAGGCTGTGCCTACACTACTCTAATTTATGGAACAGAGAAATTCAACAGAAAGTGACAGATCAAATGTGACACAAAATTGCTCCCACAGCACTGCTGTGCTTCCATCTATGCAGCCAGAGGCACAACTGCAGGGAACTGATGTAATCTGCCCCATATTGCCCCATATCTGCCCCATATGTGTCCGCAGCAGTTACCACAAAAACATTTCAGTACAATATGGCATACCCAACCTTGCCCTTCGAGGATACCTTCATGCCTTGTGGAAGACACAGATGCAGAGCAGCTAGAAACAACTGAAGTGAACCAGTTTCATTTTGGTACAAGGGCAGAAGAAGTAGGTTGCAAGAACATCTTCACTTAGGGACCTAACCTGATTTAAATTAAATGTTCTCCATGACCAAGGGAATTGCTGAAATTTCTAATATTGAAACAAGCATTCTCCATCTGCCTGATCTAGAAACAGATCTTCCTAAAATACACTCCATCTGCAGTCCAACTTTAATCTAACTCCATGAACTAAATACATGCAAAGTGACTTTTAAAACATGTCATTCTAGTAAAATTGGTGTAAGTGAACAACAAAAAAAACCTGTTTCATCAAAAAAGAACTGTGTTTACACCCCAAACAAGACCACATAAGCAGCAGACATCCTGTCTAATTTACAGCTGGCCTGTACCTCTGTGGTATAACTTGGTACACATAACCTAGAGGAGAAAAGACAAATCTTAAGACACCGTTAATCACATTCAAACAATTCACAAGGAGAGAGGACAGAAAAAGAAAGACAAGGGGCTTACTTACAGAAGTACTTAATTAAAAGGGAAAGCACTTATAGCATATATTCTAACAATGTCTTAAATATATAACTTAAAAGTAAAAATGAATTTTATTGGGGGGGGGGGAATCAATCATGTGAATTCTAAAGCTGATTTATATTAGACAAATTCAAATGGCAAACTATTCTGTTGTCTTTTCTCCCCAAAGAGATGATTGAATACTGAATAAGAAGCAAGTTCTCAATTTGAGAGGACAATTGGTACAATGTAATTGTGCAGCAATGATCCACCGGCCAAACTTCCAGCTGCTCTTTTCATCCATGTGCATAGTAATCTCAAGGCATTTAAAGAAAAATTGTTACAAATGAAATATAAATTCATATCTTACAAAATACAGTATCAATATTTATGTGACAACAGTTCAGTATTGCTCTGTATTGCTGGCAGGTTTGTTACAATTACGGGTTGTGAAAGTTTTAAATTATATAAATTAACAAAAGGAAGCTATTTCACATATGAATGCCTAGTATTTTACGCAGGGCTATGAACCCTTAAATACCCATAACTTGGCTTTCAGCCTCCCCACAAAATTACAAGACACTTTTGCCAACAATGTAATACTTAGTTTTTACAGCTATTCCTGAATTAATTAGCTGCAATGTTTATGAGACTGCCAGTGAATGTACCAGAGACAAAATAATTCACACAGCACCATGATAAGACAGTAATGACAAAAATGCATGCAATGCTACTGACATCCCTTCTTACCATGTGAATTCTTGTCACATGGAAGAAAAGTGCACAGCCGTAAGAGCCAGTAGTATCAGGGCCTGATCAAATGAACACACTATGGACATGGCACATACCCACAGAGTGCAAGAAGACACAAGGTATACAAATACAACTGGTGGATATTGAATATGGTCTTCCTCTTTGGGTCAGAATAGTTTGTCATAAGATTGTAGATGGAAGTTATGGAAAGAAAACTAGATCAGCTTTTACCTCGAGGCCTTTGCTTCTCTGCATCATAGATCATTACCACTTCGGTAACCTGAATCCAGATAATAAACAAGAAGGAAAGAATAAGACTAAAACCAAGACTGTCCAACTTGTACCCAGCTTAAAAAGGACACTTAAGCACCCTATCCCTCAATATACAGTCCAGTCGATAAGTATTTGGAGAGCGACACACTTTTTGTTGATTTGGCTGTGTACTCCAGCTACATGAACTTGAAATTAAACAATGACTATGAGTTAAAGTACAGACTGCTAGCTTTAACTTGGGGGTATTCACATCTATATTGGATGAACCAAGTAAGGATTACAGAAATTTTTATGCACAGACACCCCCCCCCCCCCCATTTTTAGGGTCTAAAAGAAAATTGAACCAATTAATATAAATCTTTTCAAGAAATTGTAATATTTAGTACTTAGCCATAAATCCTTTGTATTTCATGATTTTCTTAACTGTGCAACCCATAGACATAACCAGAAACTGGGTATCTTCCCTGGGGATGCTTTGCTGGGCCTGTACTGCAGCCACCTTCAGTTCCTGCCTGTTTCCGGCACTTTTTGTTTTCTCTCGTCTTCAGTAAGTGATACTCAATGGGATTCAGGTCAGGGGAAGACAGTCAGTTAAGAACATTTAACTTTTTGACCCTCAAAAACTCCACACTTGCTTTAGCAATTTAGTTTTCAGTCATTACTCTACAGCAAGGTGAAGTGTTGTCCAATGAATTTTGAGGCATTTGGTTTGACCTGAGTAGATAAGATGCTTCTGTACACTTCAGAATTCATCCTGGTGTCGGCAGTTACATTGCTGATAAAGAGAAGTTATCCAGTAAAGATGGGAGCCATATGTGCTGAAGTCATGACACTACTGTCACCATGGTTCACAGATGACGCTGTATGCTTTGGATCATGAGCAGTTTCTTTTTCCTGCACATTTTGCTCTTTCCAATGCTCTGGTACAGGTTAATCATCTCATCTGTCCACAAGACTTTGTTCAAGAACTCTTAGAGGCATTTTAATTTATTTTTTGACAAAGTGTAACCAGGCCTTTCTGTTCTTAGAGCTTACCAGTCATCTCCATCTAGTATTAAAATCTTTGATGTTATGCTTGTGTATTCTTCTCTTTAAAGTAATCTTTAACACATCTAGGCATATATTCTGGATAGCGTTCTTCATCTGTTCAACAGCTAAAAAGGGGTTTTCCTTCATGACAAAAGTATTCTTTAGTCACCCACTATTGCTGTTTTCCATGGTCTACCGGATTGTTTGATATTGCTAAGCTCAACCATTGTGTTGTTGCACCTCAACAATATATCAAACAGTTGAATTCGACTCACCTAATGTTCTGACTACCTACCTGATTGGCTTATTCTGATTTTTCAGCCTCATTGTGGCATGCTTTACTGGCTTTGCCACTGTCTCATGTTCAGAGACAGCAGCAACAGACTCCAAATGCAAATGTGACATCTAGAATAATTTCTAGTCCTTTTTTGTTCTCTTCTGCATGAAACAATGATGCAGTGACACAGCCAGATAAACTGAGCAAGTGTTTAAATACTTTTGGTCCCTTAAAATGGGAGGGCGTCTATGTATAAAAAGGCCAGTAATTCCTACATTTCACCTGATATAGATGTAAATACCCTCAAATTAAAGCTGACAGTTTGCACTTTAACCTCATAGTCACTGTACTGGAGTACAAAGCAAAAAAAAAAAAAAAAGTGTCTCACTGCCCAAATACTTAGACTGCACTGTATTTTTGGAATAATGAATGTCTCAATATGCAGAATCTTAAAAACTTACCACTCCAAATCTACTGAAATAGTCCCTGAGTTCAGGTTCACCACAGTTATGAGGAATTCCACCTACAAAGATCTTCTTGGATTTATTGCTGTCACCTTTGCCACCCTTCTGTAAAACAACAACACACTGCAAGTTCATCAAAGACTCTCAGATCCATTCATCTATATACTTTATACTACCTAATGAAAGAGAGGAAGGGAGCATGTAAAGTGGTTCTCTTCTAATCCAGGGGAGAGGAATGTCACTTCAGTGTGACTAATTGTAGCTACAGACCATAGTACTATTTTTCTTTCTCAGATACACCCTTCCAACCAACTTATATCTCCACTTTATTTAATATAAAGTTAACTGTTCTGATAGTGATTTCCAAAACCTCAACTGAAATCATTTTAGACGACAATGGCCTGAGACTCTGGATTCAATAGTTAACACCATCACAGCGCATATTAAATATATAAACGCCCAAATTCCCTACAATTCAGGAGGACAGGAAGTCAGGCTTGATTATTCAATCCAACATGTGCCTTCAGAACAGGGGTCAGTGAAACAGAACACGGCCCTTACC
This sequence comes from Scleropages formosus, assembly GCF_900964775.1. Lineage (NCBI taxonomy): Eukaryota > Metazoa > Chordata > Actinopteri > Osteoglossiformes > Osteoglossidae > Scleropages > Scleropages formosus. The sequence continues at coordinate 5,993,069 of NC_041814.1, forward strand.
CAACCGTCCTTTGATCTCGTTTTTTCAGGCTGCATGCCTCGTGGAGTACATGGCTTTGGGTCAATCTGGTGTTAAGACCAAAAAAAACATAATTCTCACCACTTTGGGTGACTGACAAAGGTTTTTCCATTTGTACTGAAGGAACAGACTATTACTAAACTGCCACCAATTAGGAATTAGAATCCAACAGATACGCTCACATTTCTGCCATCCAAGTTGTGTGGTTTCGTCTCCAGCACTGTCCGTACGCAGTTGGGGTCTTTAAACTTGACAAAACCAAAACCCCGTGACTGATTGGTAGTCTTGTCTTTCATTATGACGCAGTCAACTACTTCCCCATACTGAGAGAAATAATTCCGTAACGTTTCTGGCAAGAAAAAAGACAAATATTAATGGAAAGCATAGGAAATATTAGATGATAAAATTAAGGGCAAAACTTTTGTCAATGTTTCTTTTTCCATGACTAAGCTATAATAAATTTCTTTGTCATGTTTTGTAATAAAGATATTCTGTTAAGAAATGTTCCTCATTATCTCTCCTGGATTTTTTTCCAGGACTCCATCTAGGGCCAGTTAATGACTCACATATTCTATATTTGTCATACATTGTTAAAGCTGCTTTTTGGTTCTCCCATAAGTCTCTTCACTCCAGTTCCCATCACGTATGTGGTAATTGTAGAAACTGCACCTGATTCTCCCCCCCCCCGGAGAAGCACTTTAGATTTTGGATTGCCAGGCTGCCACTGGTTGTGTGGTGACTTGAGTACTAATATATCTGCCCACATATTTTTTGCCCCAGTTACTTGTAGCTGAATAAACCAAATGTTATTACAGCATTGTTCTATAATACAATTCCCCATTACAAGACTCAGCAAAGCAACACAATTAAAATAGTTGTCATTTAAAAGATGCAGAACTACATGTTAAGAACTGCACTTAAGAACATCTGAGAGCATTCAGAAGAGAATGGAGTTTGGGGTAAGCTTATTCAACTAAAAGCAGATTATTTCATTTTACAGATATTTGGCTGAGACAACCTCAAGTCATTTAAGACTTATGTCAAAATGAAAACCTTGTATATTTATTGGGTATTGCATGGAGGTTGGACAGGAATTGTAAAATTAAATAAAAAAAACTACTTAACTGGAGAAGGAAAGTACTGGTCTTACACAAATGTAACATTAATGCCAATTTTTCATTAATTTCATTGCTTGTAAGCAGTAGCTTCCCTTTGTTTATAATATCATATAAATTCAACAAATTCTGGAATCAAAACAGAATGAGTCAAATCCTCCAAGGTAACATCATTTATCTGCAGAGTTAAACAACATTTTAACACATTCTGAAGGGCATTAAGAGAGACACTGGTTTAAACACACAAATTTGCAGCAAGTGAAAGAATGATAATTGCTTGGCTCGTCACTGAAAGCCCTGAGGAGGCAACACAAGGACAAGTTTGAAAATGATTGTGGATCTTGACTATGGAAAATGCAGTTAGTGCTTAGCGTGGTTTCAAAGCTCAATGGCAAAGTTGCCTAACCATGTTTTCATCTACTACTCAATGGACAGAGCTGGATGCCTGAGAGCTATAGATGTAGCAATGGCCTCTTGAGCCTCACAAAATGAGTGCAAAAGACGGACAAAGAAAAGAACAAGGCTGCATTACATCCAAAAGAAAGCATGTTAATATTTTCTCTTATTTTTGAATCCTAAGAAAAGTAGTCATGAGTCATGGTAAACATGATCAGGTGCTTCCCAGAAGCACCTTAATAATTAAATTATTAGTGTTTCACTTGTATTAAAATGTATTTGGAGGCTATGAGCAATAGCTGTGCATGTAATAATTCTATGAACTGAAATGTGTGATAAAGGATATGCACTGACAGCAAAGCAGAGCACCACAGGATCAACATGTTGACATGGTGCCCACAGTACTTGTTTTTTTTCCCTAGAATATTAACGCAAGAGAATATTTGTTAAACTTACCCTGTGTGGTACTCCAGTCCAAGCCACCCACAAAGAGCTTCCTAAAAACACAACATATGCAGTCTGTATAGCACACAGTAAAGTACCAAGACTGTACACTAAACCTCCTGCAAAACTGAAAAATGCTGATTTACAAACACAGTGTGACAATCTATAGTTTAGAGTATTACTTATTTGAGAATTACTCTAGAATATATGGTTGCATGTAACACATTATACTTGAATACATTTAGAAGTGGAAAGGCATCATTTTAAAACGACTTCCACTTTGTAACGGTAAGTAAAATGATCATTAAATCACCTGCAGTAAACTTTCAGAACACCATACTGAAGATTATATGATTTACTATTCTATCCATTTATCATATTTACTATTATATTTAATTATAAAATTTGAAGTTAAAAACTAATTCATACAATTTAAAATATCTATTAAAAAGGTATAATGTTGGGTATTTACACAGTAACTGTATGTATTAGGTTAATGCCCCTTAAAAAAAAATGTACAGCCATTCCCTTAACTACTTGCTGCTTATCAGCCAGAATTAAACCATACACAGACAGTAAATCTACATAATGTGGACAAGTTGCATCTTTTCTGTTTAATAAAGGATATTTTAGTGTTTTTTGGGCACTGCTTTTTGTGTTCTTGCACTGTTCACTACATGTACTTCCTGGAAGGAAGTGATGTTATGTATTGGGTTTGAAAGATTTGGGGTTTGGTTAACAGGAAAGAATACACCATCAATGGGGTTGGCACCAGACACTCGGATAAAGTAAGTTAAAGTTAGTAAGACTTATCTAATAGCATACCAGTGATGGTTTGAATAAATGCTTGTTTTATGATCTACACACTGATACAGCAAAATAGATGTATCGCCAAAAGTTTTATTATGGATTCAGGAAAAATACAACCATTTGTTAATACTATAATTTAGAACCAAAATGCACTTTACTAATATTGCCAAACATTTACGTTTATTTTTTTTAGCAGACACGTTTCTCCAAAGCGACTTACAATGAACTCTATGTAGTGTTACCAGCCGACACACCTTATCCACCAAGGTGACTTACACTGCTAGATATATTACATACAATGGGTCACTCATCCATACATCAGTGGAACACACTCTCTGTCACACACACTATGGGTAAACCTGAACAGCATGTCTTTGGACTGTGGGAGGCAACTAAAGCACCTGGAGGAAACCCATGCAGAGTGACACGGGGAGAATACGCAAACTCCACACAGACTGAGCGGGGATCAAACCCACATCCTCTCACACCACCCAGGCGCTGCGAGACAGCAGTGCTACTCGCTGTGCCACCCCATATATATTAACATTACAATGTCAACTTATTAACTTAGTATTATATAAACTTATTATAATGTCAACTACAGTAATTTATAACGGTCATATGCTAAGGGTCAAACACAATACTTGTGTATACCTGTTCAACTGTAATTCTACAGTTAAATGACTGACTCCCCTACCATCCATTTAACAGTAAAAAGTTTTTTTTTTTTTTTTTCCTGTTACCGTATGTATCCCATGTATACACCTGGGTATTACTGGCACAGGTCAGGGTAGGTACAAAAGATACAGGATGCAATAAAATGAAGCATGAACCTACGGCCTTCAGGTTACAAGTCCATTGGCCACTTCAGGGACCAAAATAAAGAGTACTCACTGACACATATTTAACACAATAACATTTCAAGAGATATTCCCTGCTCGCACATGCTTTTTAGACTCCACGCACACTGCTTTCACCCGACACTCACTGTATTTTTATCGGTGAATCTAAGATTTGGTTTAAGTTCCGTTTGCAGTCGGACACATCGTCAACACACACCACCTTTTCAAACAGAGCTTAGTTGCTGCCATTACTTGTCGGAATTGTGTTGTGAATTTAAAGCAGTCAGTGGCTTTATTATTCGCAAATGAGCACAATTAGAGACGGCCTTGCGACGACCGAAGCCGCGAAGGACTGAGAGCCGAATACATTTCTCTTCGTTTTTTTCACCTACAGCAAAAGTGAAAGTAAGGAACTCGAAAGTAGCTCATGATCATGTACAAAAATTCAGATGAACGCCGTACACCGGCGTCTTTGTGAGGCAAAAAGTAAAGCTCTCTGGGCAACATAAAGCCACGAAACGCAAGCGTTCGGAAAATGTGAAGCCGTGTTTACTTGTTCCATAATAACCGTGAACAAGGAAGGAGGTGTTGTACTGTACGGCGGCCGGTGCTCTCCGCCGCGCTCCTGCCACGTCTCCAGCGCGAGCCGAGCGGCAAACACACCGCGCAAGCAAGGGCGCGCGCGCTCTCTCCCTCACTCAAGACTCACACACACACCTCCAAGCATCGCTCCACCTGGAAGCTCCCCGTGTAATAATAAACGCATCTGTCTGTGTTGTGGATTCTAGCTGCTAGCAGATAACGAAGAAGCGCCTTCAAACTAGTCACCACCATCGGCACAGCTTGTTTTCAGCGCCGACAGGATTGTAATCCGAGAGGACAGCAGGTCTTTCACTTTTTCTTCCCCTGGATCGTCTGAGGACAGTGAGTCCTTCACTCCTGAAGACATCAGGTCCTTGACTATTTCCTAATGACCTAAGCTAAGACGGCAAGTCCTTCACTCCTTCCTGACACAATGACAGTGAGTGACGCTCCTGCGAGGACAGCAGGTTCATCCCTTCCGACCTCAGTGCAGTGACTCCTAACAAAAGGTTAGGTGCCAATGACCTCGCTTCTGCTTTCGTCACAAAACTGAGCTGAACTAAAACATGACAAAAATCGTTGATAAAATACATTAGCTGTCAATGGCTAACAGTCGCTCGGCTGTGTAGGGCGAGTTGGTGCTGCTAGCAGCGCGCAGCGCGGGCGAACCCGTCCCCGGAGCTGACACAGCGACCACAAGCGACATTCATTGTCCCCCAGTATCCGCTCCCGAGCTGCGACGAAAGTGTTCCTGGAGGGGGACACGTTCGCGAGGGTCGCGACAGGAGCAGCTGTCATGAGAACCCAACTCGAGTGTCTCGTCCGCTATGTGTGTTCAGCAGGCTGGCACTGGCAGAGCTAGTTCTTCAGCTGCTGGACATCATCAAAATAAGTTTAATCAAACTTCTCCGCAACCGTCTCCAAGGAAAAAACATTCAAGTTGCAGGTGAGAACTGGGCAACCTTGAGAAAGTAGCCACGGAAAGCGATGACATTTCCGTGGGTGTTTCACCTTCCCCGCCACCTACAGCCAGGATCCCCGTCCCAGGAAACGGAGACGTCCTGCACAGGCCGGTAGCAACAGCCGTAGTTAGTTAGCCTGCTAGCTTAGCATCGGCCGGGGCATAATACATAATATATACACTACAGTGTTCACGCGTACCCGAATTATTATGTGTAAAACACAATTATTTAGTTCTAATAAACGTACATTTATTTGATTTCAGTATATGATTAACTGTTCCGGCCAGGATAATATTTATCCATCTTACCCGATTTCATCTCCGGCTAAATTGTTGTTCATTTCTGCGGCGGGTGCTACCGATAGGACGCGACCACCGGTCTGCTGTCGGAGTGTTAACTCTCTTCAACTACACCGGGAAGGTCACTCCGCTCCAGGTTCAAACTGAATCTGCGCAACGACGACGCAACTGCCACGGGGTTCCCTCTGCAGGGGGTCGAGTTTTTTTTTTTTAAAAAAAAAAAAGAAAAAAAAAAAAAGTATGCGACGGGGCATGCTGGGAAATGTAGTTCAATGCAAGTGACAGGTCTACTTGATTTACTTTCGAGATCACACACACACACACACACACACATTTTCAGAACCGCTTGTCCCATACGGGGTCACGTTGAACCGGAGCCAACCCGGTAACACAGGGCGTAAGACCGGAGGGGGAGGGGACACACCCAGGACGGGTACTTTCGAGATAAAGTTTCTCTATTAGGTACTGTATTGGATATTCGGAAAGGACTGGTAAAATTTGATTCTGTTCTTAATTTTATACAAGAGAAATGTCTTATTTTTAAAATGTATTTTAGTTTGTTACTGTGTGTGTCTTTAAATAACAAACAGTAGCATGGTACTTTGAATATTTGTATATTATTTTTATTATTGTTTGTCAGTCTTACTATTTTAAAAGGACTGTCAATAGATCTGTAGGATACAAATGGAAGCATTCTGTGATCAAATAAAATGGTACGCGAGAAGGATAATAAAATAATATCAACATATGTTATAAGAATAAGCCAAGCAAAGACCATCTATTTCAGTGATCTAACCAAATATACTCTATCACATACACATTAGCTGAAGCCACTTGCCCCAGACAGGGTCACGGCAAACTGGAGCCTAATGCGGCAACGCAGGGTGTTGGGGACACACCCAGGATGGGACCCCAGTCCATCACAGGGTACCCCAAGCAGGACTCAAGCCCTAGACCTGCCAGGGAGCAGGGCCCAGCCAAGCCAACTGCACCACCACGCCCCCCCAAATATACTCTATCAGAAAATATATTTCAGTAGAACCATAGGCCTTCTGTTGTGTTTTTTTTGCTTTTGAAAGGCTGAGATTGCTTGCACTGGAACAAGGTATTTCATGAAATGATAATGTGCTTAAACTATTTTTCTATATTAAGTGACATACCAAATGTCACATACCGATGGCATAGCATATTTATTTTTGAACAAAAAAAACCAGAACTTTTCCATCATGATAGTTTTTTGAGAAACACATTTCCTTGCCAAGGTGAGGGAAGACTACTGTTTTACCTGTGTCTTCAAATGCTGTTTGCTTGAGTAACTGGTTCTTTCCGACAGCACTTTAATAATGGAAGTGCTGCACAGGGTTAAATGCTCATGTCTCACTTCAGTGCAGATATTCAGAATGCAGCCACTCAGCTGGTTTCCAATCTCTCTCAGAAAGACCGATATGACCTGCTTCCTCAGCTTCCTCCACTGCGGCCATAGATTGAGGATCAAAGGAGACTTAAAACTCTTGCTTACCGTGAAACACAATACTGTAATAAATGCATATCTTCATTGCCCTCTATGCTCCAGCCAGTCCTATGCTATGGAATTGTTCCTCTCAGAATACAGGCTGCACTTTTAAATTAATCCTGCATTTTGGACTGATAGGAAGAAAGTGGCCTAGGCCTTTCTTTCCAAAGCCTGTAATCTTAATGATCTGTGCACTTTAGAAAGTACCAGCTAATTTAAAAGAAAACCTTTATCAGCCACTATAACTAACTTGAGAGAGGAATGATTCCAAACTGTCTATTCAGCTTCACAGCAGTGAACAACCCAGTGAACAAAGATGACTTAGCACCATGGCAGAGCATATTAATTTGCTTTCACAGAGTGTAGTACTTCAGAAACATATTCAAAATTAGCAATGACTGCAGGTTGGAAGAATTAAAAGCTGTCCACAACACACACACACACACTTTCTGAACTGCTTAAGGCAGTAAGGCCAGAGGGGGAGGGGACACACCCAGGACAGGAAGCCAGTCCGTCGCAAGGCACCGCAAGTGGGACTCAAACCCCAGGCCCACTGGAAAGCAGGACCCGGTCCAACCCACTGCGCCATCGCGCCCCCCTGTCCACAATACCACTGTAACAAAAAGTAAGCACTAATTCTACTTTTTAATTATTTGTTGGGATGCAGGTTACCTTAAAGTACCTATGACCAATAAGACCTCAGTAGGAGGTCGCACCTTTAGTTATAAAGCACCTAAACTGTGGAATACTTTGCCAGTTACTGTCAGAAATGCCTCTTCTGTTTCTGTTTTCAAATCCAGACTAAAGACTTACATGTTCACTCAGGCATTCCGCCTTGAAATGTAATTCCACTTAACTGTGTTTGTCTTTTCCAACTTCAAACAAATGCATATTAAATTGACTTGTTTAAGTTACAAATAACTAACTCTGTTCTTTCTTCTTGTTGAGCATTGCTTCGCTACATAAGACTTGAGGCCGGCCGGTGGTGACAGACGAATCCCATACTGACTGAAGATGATGACCAACTGCCATGATGGACGAGACGTTCCATGCTGAGTTGGGGATTCAAGATACCATATAGCAACAATATCATTACTACTTGTTAACTGCCTTGGAATTGTTACTTAATCTAGAATGCCCAGGAGGGGTGGGCAACCACTGGCCCTTGGACCACCAGAGGTTTTTTGTCCCTTGACTTTCAGTTGGGAGTTTTTGTTCCTTTCCTCCGTGACCAGTAGGCATACTTATAGCTCTATAAAAGTACTATATTATGGTAGTCATTAGTCAACTGTCTTCTTTTTTTTCTTCTCTGATGTATTTGTTTTTCTTGCCTTATACCTGTGTTAAAGCGTTCTGTGTCACTGCGTGAGAAGAGCGCTCTATAAAAATAAATTGAATTGAATTATTAAGCAAACATTACTATTAGTTTAAATTGCCTCCCCTTTATCTTCCTTGTATTCTCTGTGCATATGTATTTGGTAAAGGTATTTTATGAAAGTCTCCATGTATCAGGAAAGGAATTAGCAGCCTTAGTATAAACACATTACAGATGAACCATGGCTAGAAAGGACAACAAATGACTTCAGCAGATAGAAGATAAAAAGAATTACCATAATATATAGAATTCATATGAACAACCTCGTTTTGCTTTTATTCCTCCTCAGCCCTGATGAGTGTCAGACGCCTTGGGTGACTGGTGGCATAAATCGCAATAGACTGACAGACCTGCCAGCACACACACTGCTCCATTCCTCCACCACGACAAAAGCTGACGGGCACGTTGCGGGAGATACTGTGTTAAATAACAGTTTGAAACAGCGCTCTCTTCTGGAGCGATTCTGTTTCATTATGACCGAGTAGTGCGCTGCTGAGACACATGGCCATGTCTACTCTCTGGAGAGTCACAGCAAGTGACACACTGAATCTCAAGAGTCTAATCTAAAAAATTTAATTAGAAAAAATGAGCAAGACACATAATATCATTACGATAAAAGTTACTTATTAATGTGATGATAGAAACTTTGTTTTACAAATAAAACCAATATTTCAATGTAAGACTTGGCATTGCTTCCCACAAAGAAGACTCTCGATGTCAGGCGGGAGGGGTGAAGTAGCACCACCAAAAAACCAAACTCTCCAGAAGACTTTTGATGATTTGCGATGTCACCAGGCACTTCACATGCTTCATCCTGGAGGACATTTGCTCATATAAATATGCACTGGCAAAAAGTGAAATCCAAAACTGGTTTGGAATTCTTGAGGATAATTTCAGATACTGCACAGCTTCGCCTTGACCACTGATTCTGAACTGGAAGGACATGTTCTTATAAGGATTTCTCTTCCTAAATTCATTTTTTTTACCTTGGATGCCTTGACCAAACTGGTTTTGAAATTTGGAAAATGTGTATATGTTTTGTGTCAAGGTCTTTCAATGTGCCTTAAGAAGTTAAATTCATTCATTTGTTCTTCATTTTAATGAATAAGTGCAGGTTTGTCATAAAATCATAAAAGCACAGCTTACGCAGACCAACTGCACGAAACAGAACTACAGCCACTACCTGCCTAGCTGCACCTGAACAACATGCTCTGAACTCCCGCTGAGCTGCAAAACTGGGACAGTATGGTCCAGTCTCTGCTATTCTCTAACTCGCTGTTACCAGCTAGTGTGCGCAGAGTTTAAATTTTGTGAATAACTTCAGCTGTATTATCCTGTGATCCAAGTGAATTTAAATTCTACTGATATAACAAACTGTACTATTAATAATTTATTATTATAATTATTATATCAGTATAATAAATTCGATATTGTAATTCTATTTATTATAATTATATCTGGAGTAATTTTAGGGCAAGTACCTTGCTCAAATTAATATATACTATGCATACCATAAACACACACACATTTTCAGAACCCCTTGTCCCATACAGGGTCACGGGGAACCAGAACCTACCCGGCAACACAGGGCGCGAGGCCAGAGGGGGAGGGGACACACCCAGGACGGGATGTCAGTCCGTCACAAGGCACCCCAAGCGGAACTCGAACCCCAGACCCACCGGAAAGCAGGACTGTGGTCTAACCCACTGCACCCCCTACTATAAACACCATAAATGTAATGTACTCTGACCCATGAGAACATTTGTTGGACACCCCTGTCTACTGCAGTGGACACAGCCCACATTTACAATTATTGATTTTACACACACACACACACACACACACACACACACACACACACACACACACACACACACACACACACATTGTCTGAACCACTTGTCCCATATGGGGTCGCGGGGAACCGGAGCCTACCCGGTAACACAGTGCGTAAGGCCGGAGGGGGAGGGGACACACCCAGGATGGGACGCCAGTCTGTCGCAAGGCACCCCAAGCGGGACTCGAACCCCAGACCCACCGGAGAGCAGGACCGCGGTCCAACCCACTGCGCCACCACACCCCCTACTATAAACACCATAAATGTAATGTACTGTGACCCATGAGAACATTTGTTGGACACCCCTGTCTACTGCAGTGGACACAGCCCACATTTACAATTATTGATTACAACGATTTCTTATATGACTTTTAGATTTCCCTTTGCCTCTATTTATAAGGATTCCTCAGATGTCTGTTTATTCATTATGCCATTGATTTAAAATCGCTCACCTGCACTGTTTCGTTATTAATTAATAACTCTCTTCGGAGTTAATGAGTGACAGCCACAACCCTAAGCTGTCACATACACAGTCAGAGTTGTTCCACTGCCCGAGAACATGCCTTTTGCCCTCTTCATCTCAGTGTCCTCCTGCAGGTAGACATTTTTCATACATAACACCTTTTAATTTCACAACATGAAAACTTTAGAAATATCCAACTGCACCTTTTGGGTATGATCGTCCCTAGCACATTATATTGCACCAGCCAGACACTGCCAGCCAGCCTTGTTACATTAATGTGTATGTGACCGGCGAGCGCAGCATCACTGCCTTTTGTTACCTGTCTAAATGGATGCAGTTTGAAATATATCACGTGACGACTATAATGTTCTATTAGCTATAGCCTGCCGCAGTGGATTTGGCTGGGTCATTCTCTCTGGGGTGTCTGGGGTTCGTGCCTTGCGATGGACTGGCGTCCGGTCCAGGGTGTGTCCCCTCCTACCTTGCGCCCTGTGTTGCCAGATTAGGCTCTGGCTCGCTGCGACCCCGCTCGGGACAAGCGGCTTCAGCCAGCGTGTGTGTGTGTGTGTGTGTGTGTGTGTGTGTGTGTGTGTGTGTGTGTGTGTGTGTGTGTGTGTGAGCCTGCTGTAAAGACATCCACCTAATGGCGAGAAGTAACTTACCAGCCAGTGCAACTTGGTGAAGTCACAGCTATTCAGAGATTCACTACTGTTTTGTGATATTTACAGGTTTAACTTTTAAACCTTTAAATGACACTTTCACTTACTTTTGGACATAAATCATTTTGCATCAAAACTTCCTAAACAAAAACTATTAACAAAAACATTTAAAAGGATAAAAGACAACTGTGGTGTGAAAGACGTTTTACGTTTTTGTTAAATCTGACCTTGTTATAGGTTGACAGTTCTCTTTTCTTCCATGTGTTACCAATATTACTCAGGATATTGCCCTTTCTTCTGAGGCCAGGTTAGAACAGCCTCAGTACAGAATATATTAGAAAAGATCATATCCTTCATCAAACATTCAATTGGTTCATTTAAATTTATAGCTACTGTCACATTGTTTAAAATCTCTTTTATGAAATTCCATAATGTTGAGAGAATCTTTGTTAATAAAACACAAAACGGGCAGCTGCCCCTTCGCTGACTCAGCTATCGATTTTGAGATGGATGTGTACAGTGGAGCCAGGGGAGATCCTTTTTCCAGACGTAGCACCTGTCCCCAAAAATGCATGTGCAAAACTCTTGGTCTAGTGCTGTGGGCTGTAAGTTCACATCTAGCACCAGCTGTGTCTGCAAGGACTCTGCACATTCCTTCTGTGTTCACATGGGTGCCATTCCTCAAACACTAATAACATAAGAACAACAACATAACAGTAATGATGATAATAATAATAGTTTTTGATGCGCGTTAAATTGCTCATAGTATGTGAGTGAACAAGTGTGAGTGACTTCCCTCTGTGATGTGCTACAAAGCTGGCCCTTCGCAGCCTTTGGTCAGCACATTCTGTGGACCATTAAGGCCATTAATTCATACGTTTTAAAAAATCCACAAACTGACACAGAAGCTGGGGATAAACTTGTAATACACACTACCAGCAACCCATTCTTTGCACCTACAAGTTATTGTATGTTAGATATAGCCTATATTTACCTGAAGCTTTTCTCCAAAGCAACTTAAGTGCCAGCTTTTTTCTTTTTGACTGCAGCAATTTAGGGTAAATATCTTACTCAAGGGTACTACAGTCAGAGGTGGGATTCAAACCTGCAACCTTTGGGGCCAAAAGCCACAACTCTAACCACTACAGTAGCAGTTCTTTTGCACAACATCTTAGGCCAGCTACATCAAACATGAGAGTAAATGGGGTGGCACGGTGGCACAGCAGCACAGTGAGTAGTGCTGGTGTCTCACAGTGCCTGGATGGTGCAAGAGGATATGGGTTCAATCCCTGCTCAGTCTGTGTGGAGTTTGCATGTTCTCCCTGTGTTGGTTTTCTCTGAGTGCTCTGGTTTCCTCCCACAGTCCAAAGACATGCTGCTCAGGTTTACCCATTGTGTGTGAGTGACAGAGAGAGAGAGTGTGTTCCACTGATGTATGGATGAGCAACCCATTGTAAGTAGTGTATCTAGCAGTATAAGTCACCCTGGTGAATAAGGTGTGTGGACTGATAACACTACATAGAGTTAATTGGAACTTGCTTTGGAGAAAAGTGTCTGCTAAATAAATAAATGTAAAAAACTCAACATTTCTACTGCAGGCTCCTAGAAAGACCGGCTCACAAATTGTGTAACTTGAGTATCAACTGCGATAAGCCAACCTGCTCTTTTGCTAAAGTGCATATGAGCTCTAAGTTAATCAGTGACTCTTTCAGCATCATGAAGTCGCCAGTATCAGTATGGAGCTGATTTTTGAATTCGCTGCAAGTGTATATAGTAGCTGCCCGTTGTACTTTGTTATAGCGCTGTGTGCGAACCGAGCTCCGATTTACGATGATGGGTTAGGGGGGTGCGGAACTTTTCCCGTTGTCACGTGTTCGGGTCGAACGCTGAAGACTTACAGTTATCAGCAGCTTGAAGGATATACTTTATTTACCCCCGCGGAAAACGTGCAAGATCAGCACTCCCGCTCAAATATAAATCTCCGCGGCCTTGGAACGCCCCTTCTTTCACCGCCCTCGGCCGCACAACTTCTTCCAGTCTTTCGTTTCTCCTGTCTCTCCGCTGCTTTCTTCCCCAAACACAGTTTGTTTTTTTTTTTTTTGGGGTCATCCACGCCCTTTCGGTTCAGTCTACGATGAGCGCAGCGGAGCCGATCTTCTCGCAAGGAGAGGACTGCAAGCCGGGTTGGACGGAGGCGGACGCTCAGTACAACGAGGCGGACACACACCTCGCGATCCTGGGCAAGCCGGTGATGGAGCGCTGGGAGACCCCTTACATGCACGAGCTCGCCACCGCGGCCGCCTCCAGAGGTGCGCGACTCCCGCAGCAATGCTGCTCTTTCTTTCTTATCTTGTGCACCGTCTTTTCGATGACCCGTTTGTCCGGTTGCCTCAGCTCGCGGTGACGAGCCGCGCGCGCGCTCTTCTGGACCCGTGTCTCCCGCAGTGCCGCTGTAAAACTACCTCGCTGCTCTCGTCTCGGCACCTGCTGCTGCAGTCGGGCCAAAAGGTTTTAGTCAAGTGAAAACAGAAGGAAAAATATTTCGCACCATCTTTTACACCCCCCGGTGATTATTTACCGCCCAAAAGGTGCGGTTCGCCCCGCGTGAAGTGCAACCATAACTGACTTACTACTGACATGTCGAGATCTCCGCGCCCTGTCATATTGGGACAAGCGGTGGCGTTACTTACAGAAAGGTCACCTGTGAAAAGATTGTTTCGTGTAATGTATAACTGTGGGGTCTTTTAAATTTAAGAAAGCTACCGCTTGTGAAGTTTTATCCTGAAATCATTCCCTGGGTCGAGGGGACTTTGGAAGAATGCTTGATTGTAACTTTTCAAGTGAAGTTCTGTACTATTTACTACAGCACTGAGAGTTTGGGAAGAGCTCTGACAGCTGCCATTGACAGGGCACTCCCTGGCTTTCCCAGGGCCACAGCAGTCTATTTTTACACTTCTCCAAAAGGCTGCTTTGTGGAACTTCATGGACCAGGCTGTCACAACTTGTTCCTCTCCCACTAGCAGCCCCTGCTTGATGGCATGTGCTCCTCGCCTCTGCTGTACACTGCACTTTTACACTTGTGTATTGACAATGAACCATTTCAAAATGCCACAGTAAGAAAATGTTTGTCTGATAAATGTGGTAAATTACCTGTTGCTCATCTACTTTGTTCTCAAAAGTGTTTGCAAGTAGTGTTTTTATTTTACAGGAGGGCGGGTTCTTGAAATTGGTTTCGGAATGGCAATTGCTGCCACCAAGATTGAATCCTTTCCCATCAAGGAACACTGGATCATTGAGTGCAATGATGGTGTTTTCCAGAGGTTGCAGAACTGGGCTAAGGAACAGCCACACAAGGTGAAGATTTCTTCTGACTATAAGGCTCTTGAGACTTTGCTGAGATGACCCTACTGACATAACTCTTGGAACTGACTATCTGTATTTCTGCATTTCTAGATAGTTCCTCTGAAAGGCTTGTGGGAAGCTGTTGTTCCTACACTGCCTGATGGACACTTTGATGGTGAGGCTTATTCATTATTTCTAGTTTACATTTATTCATTTAGCTGGCTCTTTTCTCCAAAGCAGCTTAGTGTTAAGGTTACAATTACATACCCATTTATACAGCTGGGTAATTTTACTGGAGAAATTTAGGGTAAGTACCTTGCTCAAGGGTCCTACAACAGGAGGTAGGGATCAAACCTGCAGCCTTTGGATCCAAAGGCAGCAACTCTAACCACTACACTACCAGCTGTCCCCATAGCACCTACACCAGTGACAATAGCTTTCTGCTAGTACTGTTTTATATGAAAAATGGTTTTCCCTTGAATTTACAATTGTCAGTTTTTTCTTTAGTAAGTTGCATTTTTAATATTCAAATGCAGGTATTCTGTATGACACGTATCCATTGTCTGAAGAAACCTGGCACACTCACCAGTTTGATTTCATCAAGGTAAATCATTACTAAAAATGTTTAAATGGAACATAATTTTCCTCTGTGGCCAATAGGCATACTTATAGCTTTATAAAAGCATTTGTTACACTAGTCTGTAGTCGTGTCTTTTTTTCTGATATTTCTTTGCCTTATGCCTGTGTTCAAGTGCTCTGTGTCACTGCTTGAGAAGAGTGCTCTATAACAATAAATTTAATTGACTTGAACATAATTAACATTCCATTAAGATTGGCACCTCTTGGAGCAGAAAAAGTAATCAGCAGAATACAAAATAAAAACATACAACTTCACAATGAAAAGCCAATCCTTGTCATGCCCACAGACATCTTGATACAATTTTTTTTTTGTTCCAGACAAGGGAACTATTGTTCTTTGGATACCATGCTATCATTTTCTTTGTAGTAGTTCCTGCAATATTTGTATTTCTACATTCACTTTTCTAAACGCAGCTTGAATGTTTCCCATGTGTGTGACAGTAAGTTCTCTTGGGACTCAGTCATATGGTGTCAAGGCCAGGTCCTTTCCTATGTAATTGTGATGCTCCTTTAACTTAATATTAGCTCCAATGCCACCCCCCACTGTATATTAAAATGCTGATAACCCAGCTCTTTTTGGCCTAACATCCAAAAATCTGTTGACAGTCACATGCACACAGGCTGCTGAAACCGGGTGGTGTCCTCACCTACTGCAACTTAACATCTTGGGGTGAACTGCTGAAGACTAAGTATGATAACATTGAAAAAATGTTCCAGGTTAGTGAGAGTAAGGTCAAACCAGAATGTGTATGACTCCCACCCTTTACTAAGCTCCCGTTCAAGTACTGTTGTATTTTTCATACTGCATACTGGGCAATAGACTGTATAAAGGTATGATAAATCTTGTATTAACTTCTCATCTTTACATTGATTTTAGGAAACTCAAGTGCCTCACCTAATTCAGGCTGGCTTCAAGAAAGAGAAAATTACCACTACACTGTTGGATATCATTCCTCCGGAGGAGTGTAAATACTATGCTTTCTGTAAGATGATAACACCTACCATTGTAAAAGACTGAAGCTAGCAATGCCTGCTTCAGTTTTCTGCCACCACTTTAACCTTTTTCCTTATGTTTCCTACCGTTCTGTATGTTTGTGTCCTTTGTGACAAACTGTATTTTTCTCCTTTAGATATATACTACAAACTCAGGGGTGACATTTGTTAGATCCATCACATAAATCAATTCTTCTCTCCTTTGGTGTATCTGAATAAATGCCAAATTTAGAGGTCATGGATCATTAAGACTTTGTTCCTGGATGTTTCACTCACTGTAAAGCATTCTACATCAAAACAGATGTCCATTGTGAATACTGGCTTGTCCAGTGCACGACTGTGGTGGGCTGAAGCCCACACCAGAAGCACAGTGTAGTTTGAATAAATCACTGCCCTGCTAATTCAGTGAGATTAACTGAACTGCTGAATATTTGTTTCTAGACCATTGCTAATCATAGCAAAGGTAAGAGGACATGGGTTAAATCGCTGTGCAGTCTGTGTGGAGTTTGCATGGGTTTCCTCCAGCTGCTCCAGTTTCCTCACACAATCCAAAGAGATGCTGTTCAGGTTCACCCATAGTATGAGTATCACTGATGTATTCATGAGTAACTCATTATAGCTACATCATGCTCATTGGAAGTTGCATTGGAGAAAAGCATCTGCTAAATGAATAAATGTATAATCAACACTGAAAAACATGCATTTTGGGGAAAAAAATGTAGAAAAGTCACTAGACTTCAGACTGTTCAGCAGCTCATTTATGACCTAGGAAATTCACTAAACCATTCCCACAACAAAAATGTGTGAAGTGAAAGCACAAGCACAATGTACAATATAGATTTATTACAATACAAACTTAAAGCCCCATATGGGTCAAAGTGACCTAGTGGTGGTCAATTCAGAGGAGAAAATTACATAAGTACAGATTTGCTTGAGTGAGAAAATGCTTCCTCATTTCCGATACCATATCCTCAGTCTCTTCTCCCGCTTTATCTTCTTCTGCAGCTGCAGAGTGCCATAAAGTAGAGCTTCTGCTGTGGGTGGGCACCCTGGGAAGAGGGGGGGGGGAAGGAAATGAAAATGCTACCACTCCAAATAGTTATCACACACACATTGACTGAAACTGCTTGTCCCAAGCAGGGTCGTGGTGAGCCAGAGCCTAACCTGGCAGCACAGAACGCAGGGTTAGGGGAGAGGGGACACTCCCAGGACGGGGCACCAGTCTGTCACAAGGCACCCCAAGCACCCCTCCCCCCAAATAGTTCTGTATAAAAGAAATTTTACCCTTCCCCCCCACAGATGGATTTTAACTGATAGATATTACCAGCGGTAACATTATGATCAGTTTTGGAGAGGTTATGAATGAATAACCAACAGACTGATTGTCATGCTCTTAAAGGGACAGCTACACAAATAGAAGCAGCTTTCAAATATAAACTGTTTAAATCAATGCTACAGGTTTTCATTTTTGCACACTCAGTGAAAAACAATACAGACATAGCTTATGAAAGGCACTGCTTAATACCTAGTATCTCTTACCTGGAACATAAATATCCACTGGGACAATGCGGTCACAGCCTCGGACTACAGCATAGGAGTAGTGGTAATAGCCCCCTCCGTTGGCACAACTGCAGGAGACCGTAGGAGAGACATCAACTAGGGGGCATACATCTTACACTTACATCGAGGAGATAATACTTATAACATGGAATATGTTCGTGAGTGTGTATATATCTCTCACACACATTTTTATTAATTGCTAACCCACACTTTTCTTCAGAGTGACTTAAAATGTTAGGTTTTTATCCTAAGCAACTTGTAGTTGTGTAGGCATTTAAACACCTGACCAACTATCTCAGAAGCAATTTAGGATAATGACTGGAGCAGGGATTACACAACTGGGTCACTCCACCTGCAATGCTGCCCGCTGCCTTAATACACAGTGGAGTTGCATCATTCACACATTTAACTCAGTTTTATGCATGTATCCACTACAAGTTTGTGCAGAAAAAAAAGCAAAAATTGATTTCTATGCATGAATAATGCTGAGTGCATCACAGTGCCACTGAAATTACAAATCACTAATTACTTATCACAAATGGTAAACGTATTAATACAATATACAGTACCATACAATGTGTACTGATTTACTGTATTAGATTCCTGTTTATTTTTTTTTAAATGTATAAGAAGTTATTGTCCATAAGTATTCAGTACTTTACATAAATACAAGCTTATGGTACCATATGCCTTGGGCAGTATATGGTAAACTAATTACATACAATTTTTTGGCTTAATGTTGAGACAAGCCTAATACACTACAGTATAACACCACAGTAAAATGTACTCAACAAAACTGACTTCAAGTATATTTTCTATTACATGGTTACAATATTAGCTGCACACATCAAAAACAGTACTTCAAGTTTCATATGAACACTAAAGGAGCTAACTAAAGTATAGAACAACAAAAAAAACTGTTGATAAAGATATACATATGATGTGTAAGGTGTGTGATTCATGTGATGGTATTAAAACAAAGTTACCAATAAAATTCCCTGTAAACCAGAGCCATTTTGTCACACTCGTTTAAGTCAAGTCCGAACATCAGAAGTTAAATATTTGGCAAATCATCACTATACCTTCCCATTGAAATCACATATCTTGGCTCAGGCATCTGGTCATACACCTGGAGGAAAAAAGACACATGACCATACAGAACGCACAAAATGCACAGCAAGGCTTATGAGAAATAGAATGATGATATGCAAGTTACACTGTAATTTAGTGAAAAACTACAGGAGTTCCTGGATAAATCAAGAGAGAATTATGACACAAGTTATAATACTATTAAATAAATGCAAAAAAAACATTTGGATAAACAAGTGGTATATAGGGCATATAAAAAAGTCATACATCTGGAACAAATTCTAGCAGTAGAATGTAAGAAATGTAAGGAAAACCAGGCATTATGAATTAGCCAAGATTTTCTAGTCAACTAAGCTTACAAAAATCTTCCCCCATAAACGAATGTTCCAAATGGAAAGAATTTGATGTCCCAGAATACATTTTTACAGCGTATTTCATTTCCATATCATCTGTTCATTTAGCAGAGACTTTTTTCCAAGGCAACTTAGAATGATTATTTACTAGCATTTACCTGATACCTTTAATCACAGTGACATACAGTATGCTAGATATACTACACTTAATTTCCCACAATGTTTTACCCATTTATACAGCAGAACAGAGCAATATAACACATTGAGTCACTGACACATACACACTACGGGCAGTTTAGGGTTTTCAATTCACCCATAAAACAACAGGCATCCCATCCAGTGTGTACCCTGACTTACATCCTGTGCATCCAGGACAGGCTCCAGACCACAGCAACTTTGCACGGAACAAGCAGTTATTGCTAATGGACGGATATTATAGAGAATTCATATGAAATTATAAATTATGGTTAAATGTACTTTCATATACAATAACTCCAAATTCCATGATTCACGGTCCTCATTTAAAATAAATAAATAAATAAATAAAAAATCAAAGTACTTAAACTAAACAAGAAAGGCCACATTTCAAGCACTAGGTTGAAATGGATAACCTTTAAGCTGCATGCGTGTTACCACATCCTAGTTATTGTGACAAACATTACCTTGCGGAGTGCAGGTGCCATCTTATTAGTCAAGGTCCCTGCAACAATCATCACATCAGACTGTCTTGGGCTGGCTCTGAACACCACTCCAAAGCGATCCATGTCGTAACGTGGTGCTGCCATGTGCATCATTTCCACAGCACAGCAGGCAAGACCAAATGTCATAGGCCACAGAGAGCTCTATTGAACACACACACACACACACACACACACACACACACACACACACACACACACACTTCATCAAAAATACATGAAAACAGAATACACTTCCAAACAAAGGTACATCTTCATTAATCTACTGTTACTTTCAAATAAGCCAATATAAATAAATTGTTCAGCTGACACACTTATCAAACCAGCTTACAGTATCTGGCCCACTTTGACAACTGGGTGTTTTACCAGAGCACTTCAGATTAAGCAGCTTCCTCACTACAGCAGTAGTAGGGAGTGGGTTTTGATTCAGCAACCTTGAGGTAGCTATTCCATGTCCTTAACTGCTATAGGACCCTCTGACACATCACTACCTATTCCTCCAACAAGATTGCAAACATAAATGAAAAGATTATGAATTGATCGTTTAAATTCTGCAGTAAGTTTTTCCAAGATAACACACACTAAGCAGCTTGAGCCCTCACCCTGCGTGCCCAGTTGACCAGATCATCCAGCTTTGTGATGACGTATTCCCCCTTGCTGCTGGTCACAGCCGATGTCTTGGTAGCCACAGCAGTGCTTTTCTCTCTTGCTGGAACCAGGCTGAAGTGGAGGGAAAGAATCGTCTGACCACTCAAACCCTACTGTAGAACCTGCTAAACCTGAAGCAGTTAAAGAAAGATTCAGTAAAGATCAGCTAACTTTTCTTACCTGTTTGAAGTCTCATTTCTTGGACTCTGATGAATACTCTTCTTCGGAATAACAAATGCTGAAGTGGGTCTTGTGAAAGAAAATAATAGGTTATCCCCTGCGCAAATAATGCTTGCTAATGAAATGACATTATTTACAAATATAACAAATTGCAAATGTAACTTTTTCAGAACTGCTAGTATTCCTATAACTACATTACTTATGTCACTGATACTGTTTAATCTATTTAATCTACAATTTGTTTAATCTGTGTAATCTATTTAGTTAACTAAAAAATAAGTTAAAATCCTCTGCTTATCATCTCTAACTAAATCATAACTGTGATCCTGAGGCTATGGGAGTTCTTGGAAATGGACAACTTTCAGCGACTGCAAAGAAAGGACCAAACAGAACAGAAACAGAAGCGATATTTAAAAAGGACAAGAATGACACGTGCAGTCACGTACACAGATCCATATGTCCTTACCTCAAAGAGAAGGACCCACACTTGGCGAGCTGAGTAACTGAAAGCACAATGAATGAAATCAGCGAAGGAAAAAAAAAAAAAAAAAAAGAACTGGCAGCTATTAACTCTTCTCAAATCTATTCTCTAAACCAGGATATACATTCTTCAGAAAAACCCCACAGGATTTTATTTAATTTTGACATTTAAATGAATTAAATAAATGTGTAAAATTAAAAGCTTTCGTGAAGCCAACTTAATATTCGTTACATAACAAATGCGCACGTTCTGTCTTGCTTGGTAAGAAACCTGTTTTTAATAAGAATGAACCATGTCACTATGCAAGGATTGAGGCTTTTCACTGTATAGTAACTGGCTTTTCATGATTATACACATTCACACTAAGATACATAACTGATAACATGCGACACTATAGTCTGGGAAAGCTTGTTCGTTACAAACTTCTGACCAGCATCCTATGGTGTAAACTAATGTACTAATTCTGGAACAATATTTGTAGATCCAGCCACAGGCACCCTTTGCAAAGTGATACAATATTTGTTCCACCTTGTAGATGGTGCATGCAGTCAGTGAAGACTTTAAAGGGGTTTTACTAGTAGTAATGATGGCTCTAAAGCAGAAAGTAAAAGTTGTAATGGTCACACAATGGCTTAGAAGAAAATTCTGACAGAGTCCTGCCAGGATACCGTCCGTGCTGGTGTGTGAAGAACTTGGCAACTGCTGTGTGTATTTCAGTACTCGTAGTGTAAACTGCTTGGCGTACCTACCTGGGATGCTGATTGAAAAGCTTGAAGCGGCTTACCATACCATACTAAAATAATAGCTGAACTCACATTACCTATGACCGGCGTGTAAAAGGCTGTGTAAATCATGCAATTTTCTTTGCTCAGAATCTACTTTGTGTGGAGTGGTACTACTAGTACTTCACATTACTGAGGCCGGGGTGCGACTGGACTGGTTTAAATTAATCCTTCACGGACACTTCACTGGCTCGTTAATGGAGATCCCGGGAATTATCAGCGCTCCAGAATGAGCCCTTACAACTAGCTCAAGCCTAGGCTTACCGCTTAGTCAAGGTCAATAAGAAAACGGTGTCGCTGAAAAAATGCTGCGGAAATGCGCAGCTGGAGGAACGCACACTAGTGGTTTAGAACCACACACACCCTCGCGATCCCCTTCCCGTCCCGTTCCCGTGCCACACCGTCCTCATCCCGCGCGCCCGTCTCAGGTCGGACGAGCCACAAGGTGAAATGTCAAAATTAAAGCTTAAGTAGAATAAGCATTACATAAACAACCGCCGGACATCCACCGTCCAGACTCTGTGTTCCGTGCGGTTGCAATGAATGATTTAGCCCATACTTTTCCGCAGTAGGGCTGTGATAGTGTTCGGTCACTAAACGTAATCGTAAACAAGCAACACCAGCTGAGCGTATTATATCGTTAAAAATTTCGACTTACCGATGAAGTTCGCCATGCTCGAAAGACGAAGCTGCACTGTCTTAGGTGCGACAGATTAATCGCCACAGAAAAAACCACTTCCGGTAGATACCCGAGGAAAAGTGTTGTCAAAATAAAAGTCTATCTGTTTCGTGGTGGGGGAATAGCACAGCGCTCCTAGAGGAAGGTTCTATTAAAGCATGTGTAAGTAATTCAAAGGGTATACAGTACAACTAGAGACCAATATTTTCAATGGAATCACTCTTCTATTTCTCGCAACATAAGAAAATGTCGCACCTCCAGTCTGCTGGCAAGTGATTTAAACTATAATTGTACACTTTATAGTGAGAGGGCATGCATTGCATCCATTGCCCTGACTTTTTAACTTAAACTGAGGGACAGCTGCTGGTAGTGTAGTAGTTAGTGCTGCTGCCTTTGCACCCAAAGGTTGTAGGCATGAATTCCACCTCCAGCTGTAATTCTGCTGAGCAAGGTACCTACCCTAAAATGCTCCAGTAACAATATGACCCCTCCCAAAAAACAGGCATTTTAATTTGTGGGGTTTTACTTGGCCTGCTGAGTTTATCAATAGACAATAACAATTATGTAAATTATGTATATGGCACCCATGTCCTCTATTATTCCATATAAAACAACAATTGTTTTAAGCCAATTACAAATGGAAATGAGAGGGAAGTGGTATAACCTGAACACAGGTAAAAGACAGCAGTCTGAAAATACACACACACACACATTTTCAGAACCACTTGTCCCATACGGGGTTGCGGGGAACCGGAGCCTACCCGGTTACACAGGGCATAAGGCTAGAGGGGGAGGGGACACACCCAGGATGGAACGCCAGTCCGTCGCAAGGCACCCCAAGCGGGACTCAAACCCCAGACCCACCAGGGAGCAGGACTGTGGTCCAACCCACTGCGCCACTGCACCCCCAAGTCTGGAAATAGTATAATATTAATTAATATCATTATTAAAATCAAAAGTATATGAAAAGTATAAGAGACAGAATCGTGCTTTGAACGGCACAAAACAGAATAAACAATGTGGTAATGAAACATAGATTTGTTTTTGTTCATGGGGGGCAACTTCATGGGCTGTGTGACGTTATGTGTCATATAATTACATCCAGAAGTAAGAGGTGGAACCATGGTTTAATTGGCACAATCACAGCACTGACAAATTATTTTTTATTTCATTTGTGTTGTTTTTCGTGCATCACGGAGCTGTTCACTGATGGTGATTCTAATACCTCCACTAAGAAAAGGTGACCTGTTACCATGGAGACCAGAGTGGAGACAATAAACAATGTTGACAGTGATGTGAAGATGTGAAGGAGCATTGCATATTGTTCGGAATCAGTCAACAGTGGAGACTAATTGGGAGTTTGTAGAGACTTTAACTACATTATTGGCTATATATGTTATTATAGTAATTATTACAGCTATAGCCAAGATTTTTACAAAACCTAACCAATAAGTAAATTGAGTGAGGTCTGTATTATTAAGCTTTTATTGACTAATAGAGGAGTTATGAACAAAATGAGTTGCGAGCAGACTTGGTTTTAGGACTTTTCTTAAGCTCAGAAGCCAATGTATTTAAGTGAAATAGTCTTGGACAGACAAGATACTGCGGTACTATTAAGACAGTCGCTCAATTTTCAACCACCCGAACGCAATCAAAATTAATTTTTTAGAAGTGAAATAGTATTTTCCTGCACACTGACCAGAAAATAACATGAGCTGAAAGTTTATCTTTATGTAGAAACAGTCCAAGGCTGAAGAGGCAGACTATTCCATCCTATTCCACCTGGCACTCAGGTTTTTGTAAGTCGTTGGTGGTGGTACTGGAACTTCTTACTACACTGACACAAGGATCTGCTCAAATTAATTTAGCCATATCTTTTTAAAAGCATCTCAATGTAAAAAATAGTCAAGAGAAAAGAGAAAATATGGATTTAATTTGGTTTTTGATAGCTCTTTGTAGTATTTTTGCAAAGAGCCACGTTTATACTAATAGTTGGGCAGTTCTTATGAAAGGAACACCTGAGAATATTGAAAGACTGACAAGGAAACATGGATTCCTTAACTTTGGCAAGGTAATACCCCAAACAGTTAAATTATAATATATATGTTTGTTGCAGTGGGTTGGTGTGACATATAGAATAACAGACTTTGTTAGGTCTTTGCAGATGACGACTACTACCACATGATGCACCTGAGGGTCCCACGACAATCATTACAGCCCCATTATTTGTATAATGTGCGGCTCAAGAAGGATCCAGAGGTGAAACACAGAAATAAAACCTGCAAATAACTGTTTTCTCCAGGGGCTATAAATACTCTACATGACGTTACATTTACACTTATGTTTGTTGCTTTACCTTCATTTTTCAGGTATTTTTTTTCTCCCAGCAGTTCAGGAGAATACGAAAGAAAAGGCAGCAGAATTTCCGACTTAATGATCCTCTTTTTAAATACCAGTGGTATTTGGTACTTACATTTCCACTTTAATTTTACTATTATTTTTTCCCTGCTATCAAAATGTTTAAAACAGTGGCATGTTTAAATATTAAATGTTTAGATTTTTTTAATACTCAAAATTTTCTTAAATGCTTTCTCCTGAAGAGTGAAGATTTTGAGCTGAATGTAGTGTCAGCTTGGGCTTTAGGATACACAGGAAAAGGGGTAGTGGTGTCAGTCATAGATGACGGCATTGAGAAGAGTCACCCAGATATTTTGGGCAACTATGTGAGTTCACAGCAAATGTAAACAATGTGGTCTGATCGTTAAAAAGAGGGACCCTTTTGTTCCTTAATCACAAACAGAGTCTGTCCTGGACCTTTATTTTCCTAGGACCCACAGGCCAGCTATGACATGAATGATAATGATGACAACCCTGAACCTCGATACACACTAAAAAATGAAAACAGGTAACTGTAATTAACAATACTGGGAACTGCAATTCATAGTTAATTTATTGTGATTCAAATCTGTATACATTTCAAACAATACAGCTAACAATACAGTTAAATATGTGTTTGTAATCAATGATTTTGGTCCCATACCATGTAGTCATGGGACACGCTGTGCTGGACAAGTGGCTGCTGTGGCAAATAATGGAGTGTGTGGAGTTGGGGTAGCATTTCAAGCTAAGATCGGAGGCAAGCGGTGATTTCACAGAATTTTCTATGTATATTATTCCGGAAAGAAATAGTAAATTAATCACCTTATGAAGATCAACAGTGGGCAGCAATCCATTTCTTTTTTAGCAATAGATAAATCGAATATTCAGTTGATGGGCAATTATTGGAATACTGGTGGTTACATGATAACATGAGCTCTAATCATGAGAAGAGTCAGTGTCATACTGTTTTTGTTCTCATGGCTGTATTGTTTTTACCTTGGTACTTAGGGGTTCGGATGTTGGATGGTCATTTGACTGACCTAATAGAGGCCAAGTCTCTAAACTTCAACCAACAGCATATTGATATATATAGTGCCAGTTGGGGACCTGAAGACAATGGCAAGATTGTGGATGGGCCAAGCTTCTTGACCCAGGAGGCTTTCATCAGAGGCATAAACAATGTATGGCTTGATAGTCATGCTCTAAAAAGACTGCTGCACGAGCTGAATTTACCCCTGAATTTTAATCTGAGGTTATGAGAATGAGAAATTGATAGAGTTTTTTCAATTATGCAAAGCTTTTACTCTCAATGAAATTTTATTTTACAGGGCCGTGGAGGTTTGGGTTCGATATATGTTTGGGCCTCTGGGAATGGCGGCATCAACTATGACAACTGTAACCTTGATGGTTATGTCAATAGCATTTACACACTGTCTGTCAGCAGTGCCACAGAGAGGGGAACTGTGCCTGTCTACAGTGAGCCTTGTTCCGCCATTCTAACGACTACCTACAGCGGCGGCAGCCTGCATCACCGCAAAACTGTAAAATGTTTCCCTTCTTTTCTACGTTTCATTCTGTTCCATGAGTGCAGTATTTGTCACATCTGTATTTTCTGTCAAGAGAGCAATGCTTACTTATTGTTTCTCTCTTTTCCCTTCTCTCTCTATATACATATAAATGTATATGTAATATGTGTCTATGCGTTTAATACATTTATAATATTGAATTTATAATATTATATTTTGTTTT
The DNA here is from genome assembly GCF_900964775.1 of Scleropages formosus. Taxonomy (NCBI): domain Eukaryota; kingdom Metazoa; phylum Chordata; class Actinopteri; order Osteoglossiformes; family Osteoglossidae; genus Scleropages; species Scleropages formosus. Next base: position 6,019,956 of record NC_041814.1, read on the forward strand.
AAAAGAGTGCTTAAAAGTGAATTATTTCTTAACAGATAACGTACACCTCCTTTGCCTGACTCAGAACTCAACAAGCATTTCCCATCAGAGCATAGAGAGCACAGTCCCCTAGCTTCCGTGTCCCTGTTTTAAGGCCATGGCTCATTTATTTCATACGCTCCTTTTCCCTGTTTTACAGGTCACAACAGACCTGCGGCACTCTTGTACCTCATCTCATACTGGAACGTCTGCATCCGCCCCTTTGGCTGCTGGGATCATCGCACTGGCTTTAGAGGCAAAGTAACCACTCCCAAAGAATGATAAAAAAAACAGTTCCTCTGTGGTTAAAACCAACAACAAAATAAATATAGTTTGGTCACACCCACAGCCCTACACTGACCTGGCGTGACGTGCAGCACATCACAGTTCGAGCTTCCAGACCAGCAAATCTGCGAGTGAATGACTGGCATATAAATGGAGCAGGCAGACCTGGTGAGGCTGGAAGCATGAAAAGAGTTACTGGGGAGAACTGGGGTATCTAGAAATACAGGTGAAGTTACATATAAATACTTTAAGTAATACTTCTTTACATTTATACATTTAGTAGATGCTTATCTCCAAAGCAACTTACATCAGAGAACAATACACTGAGAGCTTTACATGAACAGAAGGAGAGATTTGGATGCAGACGTGATTCTAGAGTACAGCCAATTATTGAAGAGCAACAATTATGAAATAATACTCGTGCGTTGTAGAATCATGAATGAACACAAATGAAGGGATGCTGAAAAAATGACTTTAAAATACATTGTTGTTCCAGTTAGCCATTATTACGGGTTTGGACTGCTCGACGCTGGGATGTTTGTGGACCTGGCCAGGAAATGGAAACCTGTTAGACCTCAAAGGAAGTGCCTCATTGATGTCATCACCAGACCCCTGTAAAGAAAATCATAGTTTCATTTTGTGTTTTTAGATAGAAATTGTATTTTCCAATGTATGGTCTGTTGGGGGTGGAAGTGGGAACATAGACAAGAGAGGAGTGCAGGACAGTAGTTTCCTAACAAATAGGTCTTTATTCTAAGACAGAAAAAAGAAAGCTGAGGATGTTGGCCTTTTAAACATCTTTAATTAAATGATAAATGAGAAAAGACCAAAAAAAAGCAAAGCACCAAATCAAAATGTATGAGAATCCATGCTATATTGGAAGCAATTGGCTTCCTCGCTTTTGTTGGGAGGACTTAACTTTCCAAAAAATTGCTTTTAGTATGGTTAAAATTGTTGGGCCGCTAACCTTCATTAATTGAGGGAATTGGAGTACGTCTTGAAGCTGTCCATCTCTTTTTCAACCCCGTGGAAAATGCCCTCTTCTTGATCTTCATGGCTACTCTAAAATTGTTCAAGTGGAGGTGAATTTTTCCATTGACAAATATTAATTCTCTGGGATTCTTGTATAACTGGCTGGTACTGAATGTCTCGCTGTCTGCTAGTGAACTACATGGGGATTTAGTGCTGAAGTGGAATGTGACAGCATGCCTGAGAACCAGAAACTGGATTTCATCGCTGGAACATATCCAAGCAAGACTCACACTGAGCTACATCCGACGTGGAGATCTGATTATTGTTCTCATGAGCCCCTCGGGAACACCCTCCGTCTTGACCACTGTCAGGCAAGTGCTACAGGATTAACGCTAAACTGCACTCTTTGAAATAATAGCTTTTGTATAAGTATTAATTATACTAAATCTTTTCAGATTTAAGAAAAATAGTGCTTCTCACAGAGTTCATTTCAAGTGTTTCAGCTCCAGTGACATTTTGTACTTAATTGCTTCCTGCCTGTACCACAATGCCTTCCAAAAAACATTATTTTTTAGATTTATTTATGAATCAGCTTATTAGCTTCTAATGACTAGCAGTGTCATAAAGAGCTGTATAGCTTTGCTTCTGTTAGCTGTAACAACTGGCACTATTTCTCTTTCTAGAATGCCCAGGACCACCAAAGAATCATTTTTTGTTTTCCTTTCCTCCGTGGTTAGTTGTCTTACAGTATAGATTATAGTCATTTAATGTATGGCTGAACTTTTATCGGTTACTATTATGTCTCTTGATCCTTTGTTCAGCGCTTTGTGTCACTGTGTGAGAAGAGTGCTCTATAAAAATAAACTGAAGTGATTTAAATTTCCACTAGCCAGCATTTATGTTGCAAGTCACACCACACCAAGCCGGCTACTGTTATGTGTCTTTGAGCAGCTCATAGGTCACTGACAGCCCCCCCGACTGTGTTTAAACAGCTGCTCTCTGAATTTACTGTACAGTTTACTAGCTTGTGTTTCGGTGACGAAGATGAGCTTCCTTCATCTTCAGGCCTCTTGATAAATCTCATAAGGGATACACCAACTGGGCCTTCATGAGTACGCACGCCTGGGACGAGGAACCCAGTGGAGAATGGGCCCTCAAAATAGTGAATATCAGAGGCTGGTCCAGCACAGGTAAATGAGAACTTTTTTTTCCAGACTCAACTTAAAATAACAGGAAATGTATTAAAAAAAGATTCATTTTACTTGAATGGAAGAATCAGCTTTTGTGGGCTTACTGAAAATGAACGTACGTCTTACTTGATTAGCTGCAAAAAATTATAAATTAAATCCAAAAGGATGTGAAATGTGTGTATCAATTTACAAGGATATTACACTTTTCCACCATGGCTGATGTTGTCATCATTTCATACCTCCTTAGGTATCTTGTCAAAGTTCCAACTACAGCTTTATGGGACAGAGGAGAATATGAGAGGACGTCGCACAGAGCGCGCAGTGGTTCAGCAGTGTTCAGTTCTCAATTCCGATGGTACTTGTAAAGGTAGGAAATTGCAGCAGGTACAGTAGCTTATGTTATGAGTCCATTTTGTTACAGATTTGTGATTGGACTTTTTCAGGTATCCTGTCATCAATATGTAGCTTTTACTAACACATTATAAACAATATCATAGGCATAATCGGAGCATATTTTTATTTCGTAAATATTTATAGTTTAAACATTTACATTTTTGTTGTAGAGTTAAAATCAGATTTGGCTGACAAAGGTATTCATGTGGATCTAAAGTGGCATTTTGCTGGTGGTTTGGTTTTTGAATTTAGCATATTCATATCGCTGTCTGCCATAAAGTCTATGACTTAGAATGTAACACTGGAAAGCATACGAGCTTTTGTTAAATTATTTTTATTAAAAATGCTTGTTTTCTATTCTGTCAAGTTCTACGTTGCAGTTTTGAATTCCTGTGAGATCTTATTCATATTCTGGACTACACATTAACTTATTAACGATTTGGATATAGTATTAAATGCAAACATTGATTTAAAACTGTACTAATCAAAATAAGCCTGAAAGCTCAGTAATCCACTACCAATTAAATACCAAGGGGAATAAAAATACACTACAATGCATTTGAGAGTTTTTACTTAAATGAGAAACTTCTTTGTTTATTTTTAATTCAGAATGCATCTATCCTTTATACAAGTTTGAGAACATCTGCTTGGTCTCCTGCCCCCCTCGTTATTACGAATGGGGCAGTAACAGCACCGACTCAATTCGTCTTTGCCAGCCGTGCCACAAAAGCTGTCAAACATGCTTTGGTCCATGGGAAAATAATTGCCTGGATTGTCCCCCATACTCCACCTTGGACCTTCAGTTGGGAACATGCAGCGCCGTTGTCTACCCCTGGGACCACAGAGGCAAGATCATGGATGACGTGAAACAGTCAACTACCATGCTCGGCATTCTTGTGGGGGGCTTGCTGTCACTCATATGTCTCTGTTGGGTGCTCATGTGGATAGCGAGCAGAGTAATACGCTCGCGAACGGCAGCGAGGAACCAGGTGAGCCAGAGTGGCTATGCCAGTGAGGTCAGAGACATTGAGATGGCAACTTTTAACCTGGAGGAAACCCAGTCTGCATAAAACACACTCTGACTGGCACATCTGAAGTCACCATGGTTCTGTTGACAGGTCTAAGCAATTTTCTGTATGTCATTCATATAGTTTTATTTGTTTTAATATAGCTTTACTTTTGTACATTGGTGTCATACTGAGGAACAAAATTGGTCACAAGTAAATAAAAACATTTTTTGTTTTGTTAATTTAGTGTGCAGTAAGTGGTCCTAAAAAATCCTAAAACTTAAACTGTCCTTCTCTCTGTCCTTCTATATACACAATGTTACTTTAGTTTATTTTAAAGCGTGTATCTGAACATAACAAATAATGTTCAGATTATAAACTAAGTTTGTTCTTTACCAGGAATGTAAATCAACAGTATTATATGTTTAGCTGCAGTTTTCTTCAAATTAAAAAGTAAATTTTCTGAAGCTGGGATCTAGAATATTCTAAAAAAAGTCTTTGTATGCAAAATGCCACTTAAGTTAAGGTTTTACTGGCTTGGAGCTTAGCTCTATTTGTATTTCATGCAGCTGTGCGAAGCTGTAGACCAATATACCACAGGAATGAAAGATTTCTGGAACACGTTGAGTTTCCAAAGGACAAAGCTCAACAGTATCCTCTGCCGCTTTGTGTGTCCGAACAGCCTGTAGGCAAGAAATCCATCTGTCCTGGTATGTGTATTGGCCAGGCAGAGGGAGTGGGGAAGAGAGAGTTTGTGTGTTCCAACTCAGGGAGAAACTGCCTGATAGCTAGGTCAAATAAATGGTACAAGTTGAAGACTACCATAGCTAGAAGAGGAAAAACAGTGAGCCCTGAACCAAAACCTCTCCAGGCACTGCAAACATGAAGGGAGAGCCAGTAGACCAATCTAGGGGAAAGAGAGGAAACATGATTCATAATGCTTGTTTTTACAGTTTCAAAACTAAATAAACTGACCAGGAATATGTGATAACTGTACTCTCTTATTTTTGAATCGCATGCTACCCTTACCTCCCTGCAACAAAGATTCCAGACAGAATAGGCACAGCCTTTAGCTGATCTTGATGCAGGAATGTTGCCATGACAGCAAGATTAAGGGTGTAGAGGAACAGCTGCTCAGTGGATGAGGTGACAAATAACTGCAGAAATAAGGATCTTCTAGGGCACTCTCCCACTGGATCCATGGATGCGGAACAGAACCGGCATACAGCACTGGACAACATACCTAAAAGAGAGCAACCAGTCTCATTGATTTTATAAGTACAGCGTGACCATAGCTATAGCAGTGTTTGTACCGTGACCCATCTTGCTGCTAAATAGTGTGACTCTGAACATCTGACATTACCATCAATTTCTGCTGACGATTATATACCATGATGTATAGACTCAACAAATTAAGATGGAGTGGCAACAATTTATACTAAGAAGAAATAAAACACCTGCACTTAATTCACATTTAGATGGATTCACAATGTATTGCAACAACTTAATCCCAATCCAGAAAAACAGTTTTGTAAGGGAAGGGGAATTAAGATGACGCGCAGAATTGTTTGCAACAAATGTGCAAATAAAATAACTACAAGTCTAGAAAGATCTAACCTCAAATTTAAATGAAGAACCAAAATATGGGATACAGCCAAGTTCTTGGACTGGTCACATGTAACACTACAATGGTTTCAAGCCAGTAATCAGAAATTAGAGCTCAGAAACATTACACAGTGTCCAGTTTTAGGATTTACTGACTGCACCACATAATATTTTCTTCAAGTGTTGCAGATGTGTTTTATTATTTTGAATGGTGTATTTCACATAACCTCCAATAGTTAAAAGGATGACACAGTTATGGAATATCAGAGATCTTGGAGATGAGCATACCTAGCAAGACAGGCAGAGCCGACACTATACAGCAATGCAGTGTGAAGATCAGTCGGCTGACCAGATCAGGACAGTGGGGGGCATCCAGGGGTAGGTAGAAGTAGAGTGCATACAAAATTCCAGGAAGAATCAGAAGGGCAGCAAATGCTGAGCAAGCTGCTGGAACACGGCCACTCAGGCAACATTGAGAGCAGGAGCAGCACCCCTTGTCTGCAGCCTCTAGTGTGGCTCCACTCTCCTGCTGCTCTTGTGAATCCCACACAGCCAGCTCAATGCAGTCTGGCGGGGCCCTTATCAGTGGGATGCCTTCATCGACAGTTGAATCTAGATTGGTGGCCTCCAAGGGACTCCCCTCTGTATCCCTACCCGTGAGGATGCCACCCTCAAGAGCTTGTACAGGAATAATGTTATGATTGTCACAGTAATCTTCTAAATTCGTCACCATATGGAGGTCATTGACCATAGTCCCCACCACTGCACCCTTCTTCCTGGAAATACGCCTTGGTTGTTCCGAGAAGGTATCGCAAGTCTCCTTGCAGCATGAATTGCCTCCTAACCAACAGAGGAGACATTAACAGCTTTTAGTCTTCTGTTAATCACAACTGAGAACTGTCACTGAATGGAATGGAGAAAAATCTAAACTCAGTCTAAAACTAGTATTATAAAAGTCATATCAACTTTGGAATACACTAACTGTATTAAACAGTAGAACCACTTATCCACTTACGATCAAGGTGTTCTCCTGCAGACAGGGGTTCCAAGGAGTGCTGGGAACCAGGCACAGAGTGAGAAGGAGAGTGCAGCTCTTCTACAGAGGACTCTGGACTATCAGACACTGGTGCCAAGGAAATCTGGGTGTCCAGATCCAGGAAGGGGGAGAAGGATAAACGTGCTGGGTCAATGTCCTGTAACTGGTTGATGATGTCACTGATAGACTCCTTCACACTGTCAAACTCCTTAGTCCCACGCTTGGAGGCAAAGTGTCCTGTTGATGTCATGGCCAGACAACCTGTATTGCAAAGAAGCAGTTATTAATTTTAACTGTTTATGACAGTGTTTTATACACACATCCAGACAGTACAGTAGTAAGACCAATACAGTGTCTAGGAGATTTATAAAGGTGACCAGATCTGTATATAAAGAGCTAAAGAGAAAGGACAGCAAAAGCAGGACTATATCCAGCAGAGTAAACAGAACAAAGAACGTGCAAAGAGACTGAATTGTCTAGATACATACTTAGCAACAGAATTAAATCTAATTTGCCCATCGTGTGTGTATGCGCGAGAGAATGAGTGTGTGATTTGCTGGCAACAAACTGGCATCCTATTCAGTGTATCCTTCCTCATGTCTTTTGCTTCTGGGATAGGCTCTGTCCTCAGTATGGCCCGGTCGTTCACATTCGACGGGTTGATGTATGATAATCTTCGTTTATGTGCCAGAGGTGGTGGCTTCGTGATCTTAATCAGCAACAAAATTCAGTACAATAATCTTTACATCACACACAAATATTAATTTAGCTCCCTACTTTTCTCCAAAGGAAATTAGGATAATTTACCCATTTACAGCTGGGTAATTTTTACTGGCGAAATCCAGGGTAAGCATCTCACTAGAGGATTCAAACCTGCAACCGTCAGATCCAAATTCAGCAGCTCTAACCACAATGCTTCATGCTGTCCCCATAATATCCACTATGATTATTAATTATTAACATTCACTTACTTGAGTCATTTGTCCAAGCAGCCTTATAATGTCACTCAACTGTACAACGAATTATGCAGGAGAGTATTTTGATGTATAAATTCAGGGTAAGTACCTCATCTATGGTGCTATAGCGGGAACGTGATTGGAGCCCAAGACGTTCAGACTGCAAGGCAACAAACTAACTAATATAATAGGTGACACCTAGGATACGTAATAATATAGCTACACAACAGCAATAGTAAAACTAACCATAAGCATAATCATCATCATCATATACAGGATGCATAATGTCATACGGCACAGTGAGTAGCGCTGCTGTCTCACAGCACCTGGGTGGTGCAAGAGGATGTGGGTTTGATCCCTGCTCAGTCTGTGTGGAGTTTGCATGTTCTCCCCGTGTCTATGTGGGTTTCCTCTGGGTGCTCTGCTTTACTCCCACAGTGCAAATACATGCTGTTCAGGTTCTCCCACAGTGTGTGAGTGACAATGAGTGTGTTCCACTTATGTATGTATGTATGAGTGACCCATTGTAAGTAGTGTACCTAGCAGTGTAAGTCACCTTGGTGAATAAGGTGTGTGGGCTGATAACACTACATAGAGTTCATTAGAAGTCACTTTGGAGAAAAGCATCTGCTAAATAAATAAATGTAAATGTTATAAGACCATGCAGGGCGTCAAGATGCTCTGCAGAAAATCTATACAACTGGTTATTTCATCAGGGCTTTGCAGACCCCCCCCCCCAACTCCCGCCCCCTTCTCTCCGTTGAAGAAACGCACATCTGGGAACTGAGTTTACGGCGGAGCTCCGGCCCGATTGGCGGGCTCGTGCGCGCGGCAGCCCGGGAGGAGCCGCCTGCTCTAATTAGTGGCTCACAGTCAAGGGGCAGCGGAGCGCCGCGCGCAGGCCTGCTATTCATCTCTCATACTTGCCTCCGCGGTACAAACAAACAGAAAGGCGTCTCGCAACTGCTGCTGCAGTCGGTAAACAAGCACAGTAATATCGCCGATTAAAACGGTCTAAGTAGAATAAAACTGTGTCTAAACACTGCATTTATCTTTTTACCATGTTCTGAGGACGTTAATAATTTTGCCCAAAAACGTACTCGATACATACGATAGGTGTAGGAAATAAGTCTGTGTGAAGTGCAAGAAGAAGAAGGACGAACTTAGCCCAGCGCATCGCAAAAAAGGGAAGCCTTTAATTTCCGTACGTGTACTTTAAAAGCAGCCAAAAGCGCAATTTAAAATTCCAGAGAGCGGAGTTGAACGGAAAGATCCAGTGCGAATCTCAGTGCGTCTATGTGTGTCTCTGCATCCCTCTTTCTGAAACAAACGCATGGTGATGCACTTACTGTGAACTGCCGGGAAGTCCGAAGTGTAAAAGTGTGTGTGCGCTGCGCCTGGCGAACGTTTCAGACGGTTTCCTCGGATTTCCTGCGTAGCAGCGGCTCCTCAGACACCATTTCGTCCGCACTCTCTCCTCAGCTCCAACTTCTTAAGTAACTGCAAACTTCTGAATCAAATTTCAAGTGAGACAAATTACTACAGTCCCCCCCCACCTCTGAACGTCAGCAGGACCATATGGAGCAAATAACGTGCGGGGGGGGGCTGACATACCGAGGAGGAGTCGCCACAGCACGGGCTCCACACGCTTTTTACAGATTCTTGGCACTTGTTTAAAACGCTTTCATGAAGCGCTTCGTCGATATGCGGTAGTGTGCGGTACGTGAAAAAAGCAACGTTAGTTCGAAGACTTCAGTGTGAAATCGACGATTAGGCTGCATTACAGATGTGTGTGTATATGTGTGTGTCTCGGTGCCCCCACTTAACTAAGTGTCAATAACTTCACCGAGTCTCGACTTTCTTTGGTGTCCCACCCAGCACCTGACAAATTGTACGCTGCACTTAACGTTAATAAATCATACGAGTAGAGCTCTGATATACCGCTACATATATGTAGTTAAAAAATCAAAATGCATAAAAAATTAAATACAAATGCATAAAAGCTTAAATGTACACTGACCCACCACAAAATGTTTCAATCGATGCAATTAAGGATTACACCAGAAAGTAAGGAAGACACTTGTGAGAAGGTATTAGTGCAACGTGTGCATCTGGCAGCATAGAAGAACAGTGGAAAAAACAGCTATGATGCCAAGAAGGAAGCGGCAGAGACGCCTGTGTGTGGACCTACAATAATATGTAGAACACATCGGAACCATTAAAGGCGCAGGAAGAGACCGGTCACACAAATGATTCTTTGTTTCTCACACACGTGGGCAGTCCAGCCAAGATTACAACTAGTCTGGAGCCACACACACACTTACATACATAGGTTTGTTTATGTGACTGTATGTGTGTGGGTATGTTTCTTGTTAACTTTGCAAGCGCTGCTATCTCACAGCGCGTGGGTGGTGTGCGAGGACATGGGTTCGATCCCCACCCTGTCTGTGGAGTTTGCATGTTGTCTGCGTGGGTTTCTTCCGGGTGCTCTGGTTTCCTTCCACAGTCCAAAGACATGCTGCTCAGGTTCACCCATAGTGTGTGAGTGACAGAAAGAGTGTGTTCTACTGATGTATTGATGAGTGACCCAGTGTAAGTAGTGTATCTAACAGTGTAAGTCACCTTGGTGAATAAGGTGTGTGTGCTGATAACACTACATAGAGTTCATTGGAAGTTGCTTTGGAGAAAAGCATCTGCTAAATAAATAAAAGTAAATGTCTTAACTTACTACACAGTCCAGTACAAATGTCACTGTGTAGTTGTATACAGTTTTTATATTTTAGTAATTTCCTAAAGACTACCAGAAGCATAAAAGCATGGAGGTGTAAATGTATATAAATATCCTACTAGCTATTACCCCTTCAATGTAGGGGGTGCAGTGGCACAGTGGGTTGGACCAGGTCCTGCTCTCTAGTATGTCTGGGGTTCGAGTCCTGCTTGGGGTGCCTTGTGGCGGACTGGCGTCCTGTCCTGGGTGTGACCCTTCCCCTTCTGGCCATACGCCCTGTGTTACCGGGTAGGCTCTGGTTCTCCGTGACCCTGTATAGGACAAGTGGCTCTGAAAGTGTGTGTGTGTGTGTGTGTGTGTGTGTGTGTGTGTGTGTGTGTGTGTGTGTGTGTATTACCACTTCACCATAAAATGTAACTTTACAATGAAAAACAGATCTTCACAAAATAAAATGTATCTGATCACATGTTAATGTATATTAGGTATTTGGAAGTGAAACAATCTTTATTCTATGGCCACTGATCTGCTGGAATTTGATGGAAGGTTTGAAAGCACTTCAATCAGTCTACCCCCACAACTAACTCAAAGGGCAAACTATTTTAGAATTCCTACAGAGGTACACCTGAACAACAGACATCTAGGTCACTTAAGAATAGACACATTCTCTGTGATTTTCAGTCACTGGTGCAGTGCAGTTTAAAAAAGAAACCCAAGAGAAGGATTTCCAAACAGAATGGCATCGTCCATTAAATATTCCATAATCTCATTTGCATTTTCTAAATGATAGTTTCATTAAATTGTTTTAAAAGGTAGATTACAATTCCTTGCCCAAAACGCATGTTTATAACATCTTTGTAGTGCAACCCTCATGCAATCTGTAAAATGTTACACACTTTTTCAAACAGTAATACTGTTTAAGCACTTGAAACATGTACTCAAGACATACAAAATCTTTTGAACATTGTATTACTTCATTACATTACTGAATTCTCGCAAGAGTAATAACTATGAAACATACAAAGAGAGCACAGAACACATAATGGAGGGGTGGAGGAGGCAAACAAAACTATCATCAGTAAGTCATTCATAATAACAGTTCATGAGTTCTAGTTCCATGCCATTCAAGTCAAATTAATACTTAGAATTAATTTATTCACAACAGATAATTTACAAAAAAAACTTAAACAATATACAGACACAGATGCAAAAATATCTGATAAGACCGTGTGTTTACATGTAAAGTAAAACAATTTTCTTAACAGTACAGAATTCTTTGAAAAAGAAATGTATAAATACTTTAAATGTTCATCCGTATTAAAACATGATACTTACTGCCTTTGCACTATTTTAACACGTTTCAAGAAGTTCTGCTGAAATGCTGCATCTTTTAAATCAAGTTCTACTCTTTTGTAAATAAAAATACATTTCTCCAACAAAGTCAACTTCTATTTTCATAAAGGAAGTCAACATTAGATCACCAAGTCTATCAGACTATTTAAAAATATTATGAATATTTTCTACAACATACACGGTTCCCTAGGGCAGCCCCTACAATATACTCCCATGAAAAACATTGTTTCGAACCAGATCTTACTCTCCATACCATCGTTCAGTGAGTATTACAGTATGAGAGAAGTGCATTATTGAACAAGGTTGCGAGGTGATGTAAACAAGCAGAGGAGGAAAGCGTCATTAATCGAGGCCAACTCTCAGTCTTCAGAGAGCAGCCTGTGCAAATGGTCTGTCCTTCTCTTCAACACATGTCGAAAATCAGCCTGTAAAAGGAGCAAGAATGCTGTATTTAACAAAAATTGAAAATAACTTACGTGAAAAATAGTTTTTTTAATGTAAAAAATAACTAAGGATGAACCAAGAACATGGCAGGAGAAACTGAAGCAAGTTCATACACATTATTTTTTCTGAAATCTGATAAAAACTGACAATTTAAAATGACAACCTCCCAGCAGCAATACAATGTGTTCAATTTAGTGGTTCAGGCTTTCTCACCTAACACTGGAAATAAATTATAATGTTATACATAGACCTTTTAACTTTAGCACAGTCTAGTACACAAAGATGCTCAAATTATAGAGGTTATTTTTATCAGGATTTTTGTTTTCTTTTCCCATTTGGTAGCAGATTCATTCCAAAATGACAATTAGATTAAGAATATTACAATATTTGTGCTACTGAAGTCAGATTAATGTCAAAGAAATAACAATCAGGTGAAATCAAAAAAGCTAACTATAGAAGCACACACACACACACACACACACTTTCAGAACCGCTTGTCCCATACGGGGTCGCGGGGAACCGGAGCCTACCCGGTAACACAGGGCGTAAGGCCGGAGGGGGAGGGGACACACCCAGGACGGGACGCCAGTCCATCGCAAGGCACCCCAAGCGGGACTTGAACCCCAGACCCACCGGAGAGCAGGACCCGGTCCAACCCACTGCGCCACTGCACCCCTACTATAGAAGCAATGTACTGTATATTTCAGATAAGGAAATTGAGCCTCAAAAGTCAGGCAGTGGTTAATTTTTTTTTCCCCCCACCCAAATTCGGGAACCTTAAAAATGTGCCTGATAATTGCTTTATGGAAATTAAAGACTTAGATTAAAAAGTTTACTTTGTGAACATAGACACAGGGCATTATCTCACAGAACCTCAGGCTGCACACTGCAAACACACTGTCAACTTACAGCTTCGGACAGTTTTTCAAGGTATGGAACCAGCTTCTGCAGCTCTTTGTCCTCCTTGTCTCCTGTCCAGCTCTTAATAGGAATCATGTTCATTACCTGAACAAGAGAAATGTAAACAAGAAAATGTAACCAAACTCAAACAATCAAATTGGCTCAAACTGAAAAAAAGAATGTAGGATTTACATGGTACGGGAAAGTGTGGGGTGCGGTGCCTAAAACCACTGTCTTCGCCAGGTCCCTTTCCAGTACACCCAGGTCCTTTACATAGTGGCCAAGAACACAAAAACAGTCCTCACGGTACAAACGATGTCTGCAGAGAAGACAGTGAAAGATTATAACTACTCCAAAAGCGGTATTCATTCTGCGGTAAACTGCACAAGCTCTAGTACTTTCACTTTATACACCTCTTTACAGAAACACTAACTGCCATTATATTGCCAAGATATACAGCATTTCAGAGTATTAAACAGAAGATTGTGTTTAAAACCCTTTCACAGTTGATCTTTGTTTTTAGAAGACAAAGTTGTAAGGTATTATTCAGCACAGAATCCACTATGTGCTATAAACTGAAGAACTGTATTTCATCTTGGAGGTTACTTGGCAGCTTGTTCACATTACTTGAGTTAAGCTGGAAAAAGAACTCTGGTTGAAGTCACATGTTTATAAATAGAACAGAAATCATAGTGTGCCTCCATCTTCTAAACGGCTACAAAAGATTCTAGGTCCAAAATGAGTTTTTCTTTTAAAAAAAAAAAAAAAAAAAAAAAAAGAAACAAATTAAGTAAACTAGCATGTCACATCACTTTTAAATATGCATTATTCCATGTTTTCTCAAAAAGATACATAATCTATAAACTATTATCACATTAATACAAAGGTGAGGTAACTATCAAATGTTAATAATAGTAAACACCAGGAGAAAGATAGTCCTACTGTATATTACATTTTGCATAAGACAAAGGTGAGAGTCAAAAATATAAAACTGAACAGAATAAGTGACTATTTTTAAACTGCTGTCACAAAGACAATAATATAATCTGTATATCTTGTAAACAAATGGAAGAAATCGTGGATGTCAAAATACACTTGTACCTCACCACGCCAATGCAATTGGCAAGTCGGTCCGTAACTTGGAGTAGGGTAGGCTGTAGGTCTACCCACTATGGTAAAAATCAACAAAAGCTTAAGGAAAATACACTACTACACTACTCTATTTTCATCAAAAGTTCCTCTATTGCAAAGTCTTAGTGTTCCTGGAAACATTCAGCATGAGACAGGCTGGCTAGATGTCAGTTTATTTTATCATCCTTTATTAACATTAAAACATTAAAATGAACAGTAGTTTAAAATTACTGAAATAAAGGCTCATCTCTGCAACCTCCTATTCAAAGTGCTGTGTTCTGCTTTATACACACAAGACAGTGCTATGTTCCTCCATCAAGAACCACAGCAGAATAATACAGTGGCATAGAGAAAGGGGGGTGAGTTGCAGTGTAACTGAGGATTGTGTGGGGAGAATGTTAAAAACTCTCTCACCTTAAATGCTGACTGCATGTTTCATGGTGAACAAAACTGGCCATGAGGAAGCATTACATAAACATTTCTGTCAGCATTTGAATAATTTTAAGTTAGTGGTCAAAAAAGCATAACAGAAACATAACTCTATTCGCTGGGTAATTTCTGTAAAAGTCTCTGATACAGAAATAATAAATAAAAAAATTCCCGACTGAAATCCATCCGCAAATCTGATCCAGCGCCCTCATTCCCACAGCACTTCTGAATTTGTCTTACATCTGAATGCGTTTTGCTGCCATCTAATGGTAGCAGGCAGAAATGCAGGCCATGTTACACTGCAACAGAAATGTAATAAAATCCAATGGTGATGAAAATGCAATTAAGTATAAAATTTCTAGCTTCAACGTTCGTAACTCTGATGTTTGTAACACGAGGTACAAGCGTGTTATTCAAATAATGCCGATACAGGGGAACAAATTTCTCACCTAAAGGACTTTTTTTCAGAGTCCAGTATCTCCAAGATTTTTTCTGCATATTCTTTCTTAGCAGAAGTATACACAAAGATCTAAAACACATAAGATAAAACTGAAAGGAAGCTCAGGAAACAGAACAGCAGAGCACACCAAGGATTTGTTTAGTATTAATGAATTGTACCAGGCCCATAAAAAAATGCATTATTCTCTATAAAATTTTATCCAACAAATTCATAGTAAATACAGAGCAGTAATACATGAACCATTTACATTTATTCATTTAGCAGACACTTTTCTCCAAAATGACATACATCTCATAAAAAATACAATTTGTGCATTACCTTAGCAGAAAGAGACACAGCTGCAGTCATGTGACTCTTAAGTACAATTAGTTTTTCTTTTCACTATATGCAGCAATGTTCATCACACGAATAGCTGCATAAAACTCAGAATATCGACCATTCCTGATCACCTTCCTACTAATTTTTTACAGACATTACCACTGAAGAAAATCTGTTTTTGTGTGTATATATATATCTTGCCAGCAGCTGGATCTAGATGATACAAGTTGCATTTTTTTCTATGAATAACTAATAAATTGTTCCAATTTTACATTGCACATAAAGTGAAACTTACCTCAAAGTGTTTTGACATTCTGTTCAAAAATTCTTTGACATATGGCCTTAGAATCAGGTAGACCTACAACAAGAATATAAACAACCACCAATAATTACAATTCATTTTACAATGAAAACCACCTACACTGCACAACCTATGATAACTAAATTTCCAACTACAAAATACGCTGTTGGTATATCTGCAAAGAACCTGATTTTAAAAAAAAAAAAAAAATTAAATTTGAAAAGAAAAGAAAAAAAAGACTACACAGCATTTAAAACACTTCTGTCCCACCAAGCCATCAACTAAATGAATGATAGTTGTATACAGTATATCAAAAGGTCTTAATGTGTAAAAATAGAAGGCCTAAAATTCACTTCTTATAAACTTAATTAGGACTGAGAGTTGATTTATTATGTGACAAGTATGTTAGTCAAATGTAACACAGAGGTGGCCAGGGACTTGTCATCAGTTCTGTTATTCTATCATATTCTAATTCTATATGCAGCTACAGTACAACATGCACAGGAAAAAAAACCCATGAGACTGGACTACATGAGCGTACTTCGATAATCCTGTATGTGTATGTATATATATTAAAAGAACAAATTTTGAATACAAAACTGGTTAAGGGGATGAGGAAGTGCCAAAAAAAACACATACTGGTTTTTATAGTAAGGGAGGGTATGGACGTCTCCTCTAAATGTCTTGGGATTGCAAAAATGGGGAGAACGTGCAAACTCTGCACAGCCCGAGCCAAATTTGAACCCATGCCTAAGCATGCACTCAGGCACTGAGAGGCACCAGTGTTATCCACTGTGTCATTGTGCCATTATACACAAAATTAGGTTGAGAAAATACTGACACTGTATGGATTGTAAATGGTACTGTATCTCCAGGCACCAAGACAGAAAACTTTTGCCAAGTGCAAACAAAGAAATGGTAACACTGCAAAACTGCACAAATGACATTTTGTTGTTTAACAGCAGATTTTACAATTGTTTACAAAGCTGAAAGTTCTACTGGCACAAACTGAAGTTATGCTGGATGGCATGATTATTTATGCAATCAGTGCAACAATATTTTAAAGTAAACAACAAAGGAATGGAACTTACTTTGTATTCACAATCCTGAAAATGTATGTCAAAAGTGTAGCTGGCCTTTGCAATCATGCTAAGAGAACTGTACACAAGCGTCTCCTCCTGCAGGACCCCAAAAAAAAAAAAAAAAAAAAAAAAAATTGTTCACTACACACACACACACAGAGTCTGAAGCCGCTTGTCCCAAGCGGGGTCACAGTGAGCCGGAGCCTAGCTCAGCAGCACAGGGCATAGGGCTGGAGGGGGAAGTGATGCACCCAGGACGAGATGCCAGTCCGCCACAAGGCACCCCAAGCAGGACTCGAACCCCAGATACACCACAAAGCAGGCCATGGCCAAGCCTGCTGTACCACTCCACCCCCATTGTTCACTAGTTAAAGCCAAACCATACTCTTTTAATAAAGATGTGATAAGTAAACAAAGCATAATTCCAAAATATTTTAACAACTTCTATTCAAAGAAAAAAAACTATTTGATAAAACTTCAAATCACCAAAAAAAAAAAAAAAAAAAGAATTTTTTACCTAGTCCAAACCTTCAACCTGGAAAAAAAAAGACTCAGGAATACAATAACACATTGCAGATGTATGACATAATAGTAAATTCTTGAAATTTGGAACTAATATTTTGTCTATTTGTTTGTATAATTTCTGATTATTTCACAATGTGGAAACAGGTCCAAACAATTTTTTAAATCACAAACCATTCCTACATGAGAAAGTGAACATTCCAAAAATGGAAAACGGGGGTTTGGCATGTCTGGGGTTCGAGCCTTGCTTGGGGTGTCCTGCAGCAGACTGGCATCCTATTCGGGGTATGTCCCCTCCGCCTTTGGCCTTGCACCCTGTTACTGGGTAAGGCTCTGGCTCACTGCAACCCCATTCGGGACAAGCGGTTATTGCCTCTCTGTCTGTGTCTATGTGTGTGTAACAATGACAGGCAAGGAAGATGAAAAACACACCAGATCTAAGACAAGTGTGGCTTCAGGGGTGCTCCTTGTCTTCAGTGGGATTTCCCGCACACAAGGCTTTGACAGCAGAGACTGTGATGGAATGTTTTTGATGAAAGTGTAACTGAAAGGTCAGGAAGGTAAAACTGATATAACTAAAATGCTAAAACAACCATTTCAAATCATAAGACTACTAAGCAAGATGGGATGGTTATAAAAATCACATTTAGAGTTCTGGGGGGGAGGGGGGAAATCTGATAGTGAGTTCTTAAATTTCACATACAGTTACATTTCTTACATGTAAACAGTGTTATTATAACCATATTCTTAAGTTATTACCTCATACATGATACTACTAGAAAGTCAAAAAGAATCACACTCACGGGTTAAACACTCGGTTATCGTCTTCCATTTTATTCACAGGGCTAAATGTACTATAACCAAAGAAACACTGGTCTGGGTTCATTGCTTCCTCTTGATGAAATGTCGCACCTGAACAGAAATATTTGTTGTTATCCACTCAACTGTTAAATATCTTTTTTAACCAGTTTCTGGTGCAATCAAATCTGAGTTCCACAAAATATAACAGCAGTAAAGCATGAGTAATACAATTAAGACAATACATAGAATATCATTCAATAATAATGATAATGTTGACAAAATACCATCACATTTCACTGTATTTTGAATCTAAGTCCACCACTTACTGATCAGTTAAACCAAGGTGCTTTCAGATTTATAAAGCAAGAAAAAACACCTACCTGTCAGAACTGCAGACAACTACCTTAAAAGGTATTTGTTCATTTGCATAGTTTTATTTAACCAGCCAATGTCACATTTTAATCCGCAATTCTACCAATCACTTGGGCTCTACTTCATAAATTTTAAAATGGCATTAAAAGTAAAGTAGTGCTTTCATTTGGGGATGGGGATAATCACTAATGTGTGACTACAACTAATGGAATTTGAAAAACAGATGCTAGAATTAGCAGTATCAGATCAGGGATCCGTAAAGTGTGGTAAAGTATGAAAAGTGTTGCTGCACACAGGTTGAAGGGTATCTAATAATAAAGAATAATAAACAAATAATAAAAAAGGGCTCATGTCTGTTGAAACCCTAAACCCCTTATGTGCTGTGATAAATTCTTCAGCAATGTCTTTTTGGGAGAGTGCTAATGTACTACAAAGAAGAGTACGAAGATCACTGTGGTTCTGTTTTTCTGCACCTTTGCTGTTGTCTGATGGCCAAGGCTTTCGTCTGGCCCTTGCTTTCATGATGGAAGACCTTCTGACCACTGGCACGTCCTCCTCATCGGAGCATTCTGCAGGGTTCTCTTGGGTAGCAACCTACATGAATCAGGAAACAAACCAAAACATGATAAGAGACAGGCCAAATCACATCTGAGTCAGACCAAGAGTGGGTAGCACGATGGGCGGCGTTCTGTCTCGCAGTGCCTGGGTAGTGCAAGAGGATGTGGGTTCAATCCCTGCTCAGTCTGTGTAGTTTGCATGTTCTCCCTGTGTCTGCATGGGTTTCCTCTCACAGTCCAAAGACATGCTGTTCAGGTTCACCTCTAGTGTGTGATGGACAGAGAGAGTGTGTTCCACTGATGTATGGATGAGGGACCCATTGTGTATTTAGCAGTGTAAGTCACCTTGGTGAATGAGGTGTGTGGGCTGAAGTTGCTTTGGAGAAAAGCATCTGTTAAATAAATAAATGTAATATTATTATGCATACAGGATTCAACTAAGAACTTACAGTAAATTCAAAATAAATCTAATCTTAAAAATCAACACTGCATGAAAAAGTTTATAACGTCAAATTTGTAAAAAGGTGACTTACAAAGTCAGATATACCGTGGTTTACTCATTTATAGAGTTGAATTTTTTTTTCTGTATCAATTCAAGGTAACTTAGTAAGTACCTTTCTTGAGGGTAAAACAGCTTGGTTTCAAACCTGCCATTCTGAACGGTTCTAACCACTATTCTACGCCACCTGCTGCCCTCACGCTCTCTGAAATACTAGCAGTGGGAGAGCAGGCGTGTAGTGCAGTGCGAACACAGGGCCTCTGGGCGGATGGGTGACCTACATCTATCCCTGTCCCGCTGCCATGTTTACACTCAGTGTAACACTGCGCACACAGTCAGCGACACGTGACGTCCAGCTTCATACAAACCCAATCCCCCGGATTGCCGCAAAGAGAAATGAAATGAAGTAACATCTTTTTACTAGCTGAGCTTTGATAACTATAGCGCAGAGAGAGACGACGAACTACAGCTGAAGTTACTCGTGTGCACACCGCTATGTATTTCATTTGAGAAGTTCAGGTTTGTTTCCAATAACTAATTATTTTTCAGTCGATCTGACATGACTCTACGCAGCGATACACGACATGATGACATGTCATGTGCATGTTTAACACACAGTCTCTGAACGCTGTGTGTGGTCGGTCCCTGTGAACGAAGGCGTCTGAGGCGTTTCTGCGTGCAGAAGAGAAGTCGTCGCAGACAGTGACAGGCTGACTTCGCTGGGGACACTTTTTTATATTAATAAGATAAACAGAAACTCACAGACGACGTCAGCAGAAACATTTACTGACTCTGCCGTAGGACTGACTGGCCGTAGCCTACCTTCGTTCGCCCACGGCGAGCCGCCGGGGCTCTTCTGGAAAGCTGGCATTTTTTGCGCGGAGTCCCCACCGCCACCGCCACGCCAGTGCTCCTCGATCGAAGTTTCATGTTCTAGCAAAACTACTCACTAGTCAGTACTACAGAAGGAAGCAGCAGTCGAGAGTGAAATAACGGGACATGAGCGAATCACGGTAAGACACGCTAACATGCCATGGCTCCTGTAACAGTCTGTTAATACTGCTACGACCTCTTATTCTTATTCTTGTTGTTGTTGTTCTCCCTACTCATCGTCAACAGCCGATGTCGCTCATTCGAATCAACCGGGTCGAACGAACCACAACAGCAGCAGGAATAAATCCGCCGCGGGGCGGAGCTACGGAACCTTCTCGAGGCCACGTGACGACGGAGTAACGTGATGCTTCCAGGGTTTGACGTGTTGGTTTTCAGACCTCTCGTCGTATTTCAACTCATACTGGCTGTCGTGAGATTTAATTTCAACCCTCATAAAATGTAATATTAAAAGTAATGATTAAAATATTGCCTGTTTTCTGTACACCGTTTCATAGTAAGAGGCGATGGTTATTGATCTCGGCTTAACAGATGCGCTTACCACGAAGACAAAAGTAGGCCGCAGGTGTCGCGGGGAAAAAACGGCTTGATTAATATCACTCTTAGTTTATGGGGATGAAAAGCTGACAGTTGTGCATGAAAACCAAATTAAATAGTACAGTATTTAAAAGCTAGATTTAATGTGGGTATAATCCATAACTGAAGTTACCGTTACGTTAAACTGCTTTTAATATTTATCTTACTTTCAGTAGTCACGTTTTGGGTATAAAAAGTGTAATTTACAGTATCCCACCTTTTAATCTTTATGGGTAAATCCATTGGAGAAACAGCACTCATGAGCCGAGTTTGGTAAATATCAATTGTATTTTATTAATAATATTAATTTGGTTACAGTTGCAACTCTCCATTTTTAATAATACTCTGAGGCTGAGTATACGATGTACGATAGTTTAAAAATGTAAACCTCAAGTGTTTTTGCCTAAAAATTGCCAACACAAATCTTTGTAAAATCTGAGAGCAGCAATATACTGCACATTAGTAAAGACAAAGCTAATGAAAAAGAGCACCCCTTTAAAAACTATTTTTCACATTGCAAAACACACAGTTAATGCTAAAAATTACTTTTCAGTTCTGTAAAAGAAGAAAAGACAAAATCTTCAAGCAAAACAATTTTTGAAAAAGAGGGTCAAGTCATTCAACTCATAACCATGCTGTTCAAAATGTGATGCACTAAGAGGGCCAATGTATTTTTTTTTTTTTTTTTAAACTTTTGTTTTCATCATTTTCCTTATATTGTATTCATTGAAATCTTAACACTTTTCTGCATGTTTGCCACAGCATGGATGCCTTGTATATACAGATGATTTTGAAGACTGCAAAAATGCAGCATTTTCCATACACACGTTTTACACCTAATCACTATATTCAGACAAAATAATTTTAACTCAAGTTCAATAGATTTCTTCTGAATTTTAAAAGAGAAAGAACTATTCAATAATCTGCACTATATAGTTATTTTTACCAAATAATTCAGTGTTCTTGGATAAAATGTGGAAGCATGTCTGTGCTGCACTTCCTGGATAGTTCACAGTCCTTGTTGTGCTATGGAATATTTAATATTTCACCCAAAACTCCTACTGTTAGGAGTTGCTCACTGGCTTGATAAAATCAGCTGCCAGTAAGGGAAATTTAATAAGGTCACACAAATACACAACAAAATCAATACAAGTATAGATGTACAAAAATTAGGAAACCCAAAATAAAAATATCACTCTTAAAAGAAAAAAAAGCAATCATTTCAGCACAAAATGGACTATAACTGTTATAAAATGAATTCATTAGCAAAACTGGAGGTAGAATCATATTTTCTGAGAAAGAAGAAAAAGTTCCTCAATATTCTGATATCCTTTGCATACCACAGACAAATCATTTATATTAGAAAAGCTGCAATAGTACCCCTGAACTTCAAGATAAGATTTTAGAACTAAGTACAATTAAAAATGTTGGATTAATACAAATAATGAAATGCAGGAATAAAGTTAACAGAATTATGCTTTTATGCAAAGTACAATATGAGTCATCAATCAGCATAAGGCATTCTATAGCTTCAGAATATATCCATATTTCACATATTTTTTGGTTGTCTCTGCAATAAACTATGTATTTTTTTGTTTACAGCACCTACAGTATAATGCTGTAAATTAAGATTTTGCCATCTCGACTTGCAATACCTATTAAGGCAAGTACCTAAAAGCAAACACTGAGATAGTTTTCTTTATGTAAATAATAATGTTATTACAATCAACATGTTATTTTTATAAAAAGACTCACAGCATAACTTTTTTTGTAGATGATAATTGTTTCTTACATTTAAAACTCCAGGGAGTGACTTTCACAAGAGCTTGTTTAACCTTTCGTGTTGAAAACTTTGGATTGTCTCTGTTGGAGTCGTTCATTGTGTAAGGTTTGACCCCCCCCCCCAGGAGGCAACTTATCACACCAGACTCTTTCCAGAAAAAAAAAAAAAAAAAAACCCCAAAACTGCTATTGCCAAATATTTTGTAACTGCTTTCCAGATTAGATTTGTCTGCTACAATAATTGTGATTCCAAAATGCAAGACCTGGTCTCAGGTGATTTGTTGTCAGCCTAACATTAATGACGAAATTAAGATGCAAGGTTTATGAAGGGTAGACAAATAACTACAAAGCATAAAAACATACAATTCACTATAATTATGAACACTGCAAAATCACTGCCCTTCAAACACTCAGATTCTGCAAAGAGGATTGAAGAAGGAAAAGAAAAAGCACATCCCACCTTTCTGATAATGATGGCACTAGTTAGCAACATTATTCATGAAAGAAACATCAGTAAAAAGAAATTCTCAAACTGATTAAATCTGTCTGCCATTTATTTTAAAATTCCATAGGATTTGCTGTATCTCAGCAACATTTACTGCAGTGTGAGCTTCACTTCACGGGGTGGCAGCCAGGAGTGGTGAGAAAACTACCCCCATACGACAAGACTAAAGTGACAAAGTCTCCAGTCAGCAGATTCCAAAATATCTCACACATGTTAGTGGAATAACCGAGACAAAAGGAGCTGCGCTCTAAAGCCTTTTCTATGAACTATGACAATGACAGGGAGAACATTCTTGTAATTCTGAAGAATTTGGCTGTAATCATTTGAGCTCAACAAATGTAGATCTACTATTAGAAAATATAGACACTATAGAGATTGATCATCTCATCTGACAGGACAGCTGAAGAAATGTAGATAACACCCAGCAAAGAACATAAGATATAGCACAGAATAAAAATTAAAAGCTGACTCCAAAAACCTCCAGATGAAACAGTGCTAACAATACCACTTACCACCTTTAAAAATACCAGATAAGTGCCACCCTTTATGACTGAATCAACACAAGAAAAGCTGTCATTTCAAACATTAAATACTAGCAAGTTGCTTTCCACTTGTTTAACACTCATTCAACAAAAGGAAGAGTCAATGCAACCCAGTTTTTGATAAGAAATCCATTTTCTATGATGTCCTCTAGGCTACAGAATCATAGCAGAGTGATACTGGGAACCAGTACACAGTCTTAACGCATCAAATACAGACAACCATAAGTGGAAAACAACTCACAGCTGAGATCAAAAAGGCTCCAGTAAATATAGTCATGAGGTATTCAGTGTTTTAATATCTCCTGATAAATGTTATAAGGCAAAATAGCTTTTTCCCTGAGAATGCTAAATAAACTATACAGTACACATTTTTAAATTGCTTGTGATTTACTGAAATTTAAACAACAGCTTTGACTTTTGTACTTTCATGAGTAGATGTTTAAGAATATTACACCCTAATGACTTCATAGAAAAAGAGCAGCAATGTGTCAGAAGTTAGAATGTCTCCCCAAAGGCCAGGAGGTTGTGAGGTCAATATGAAGAACAGTGCTGACCTGAGCATTGAGACTGATTGCCATTCACCCTTCCCCCATCTTCTTACCAAAACATACCACTACATAAATATCCGTCTCACAGTGAACAATATTACTATCCGTAAAGGCCTTTAGACATTTAGAATGCGCAACGGAAGTTAATTTGTCTGAGACCAAAGGCAGGGAACATATAAAATGCCATTAACATGCACTTATGTGGTACCTAAGACTTTTCACAAGACAGTAATTACCTACCATAGCAGAAAAACATTGCTAAAGGAGCATCA
Source organism: Scleropages formosus (assembly GCF_900964775.1). NCBI lineage: Eukaryota > Metazoa > Chordata > Actinopteri > Osteoglossiformes > Osteoglossidae > Scleropages > Scleropages formosus. The sequence goes on from NC_041814.1 coordinate 6,044,428, forward strand.
CAAGGACAAAAGAACATACATATACCACCATACATTACTGAATCTTGAGGCCCACAGCTGTATTTATATTTTTAAAAAAAATTAAAAAAAAAATTTAAAGAAAAAAAACCCACTTTTTGACAAAATCTTAAAGCTGAACTGCAAACATCATGTAAAATGGGAGGCTCAAAAGATAAACAAACTCAGGTCTCCCAAGCTTACATTGAGCTCATACCAGCAGCACATCATAAAATCTAGTTTACCTCGCAATTCTCACAACAGGACTTTTGTAGCAAACCCTGGGGAGAAAAACAGTAAATGAAATGCAGCCACAGGCATTCGCAAACAAATGCAGTCAAGCTTAAATTTATACGTTTATATAGTCTTCAGACTTGTACCAATGGCTTGGATTTTCTCAGATATTGCAGAACAGTCATTAATATTTAATGACCTTCAACGGCTTTACGTATTTTGAGTGTAGAGACATCAGCGAAAAATGGAATGGCGCCAGTATTTAGGAAATTGCTCATGTTTCAATTGTGTGTAAACACAAAGATATGAGCAGTGCCAGAGGAATTATCAAAACAAGGTAAATGGTAGACAAGCACTTCACTAAGTACGCTTACTAGGTACGCACTAGTTTGTGGAGGTGGAGGCAAAGAAAGATTACTCCGGGTGGGGAAAAGCATGCATTGGTGCTGTGAAGAGAAAAGTTTTAAAAATATATTTACATTTACGGTACATTTAATATTGCCCAAAGCTTGGTTTAAGAGTTGGAAAAGAATATGTTATGCGTTAACATGCAAAAAAAAAAAAAAAAAAATTAAAATTTTTTTCTTAAAAGAAAATAGCAAAATAAAGCACAGAATGAGGAAAAACAAGACAGGCCACATATATTCATTTTATATTTTCTTTATCTTTTTGTCCTATTGCAATCAGTTCTTGAACTTTGGCAAAACAATGTCATTTAAACAATCCAGAACAACCAGTTCATACGCTCTGCTAATGTGCAAGTCAGATGTATACAAGTTCTAACCAGATATTGCTTGAACATACAAAGAGCCTTTACCATCCCCTTTAAGCCAAATACTCAAATACCCTCCACCAGGAAACAATAATTTCTGTTAGGTGCCGTCAATGTCAACTCAAGGCAACTATGGACAGTTGTCCTGAAAATCATCCGGTCCTCCACCAACCTTGAAGGCTAAGACTTGAAAACAGAAATTAACACACAGGGTTCAAGGAATTGCCCCTTTAAATAATTCTGATCTATGAGGGGGGGGGGGCATATTTACCACAACAGTTTACATTCTCAGTATTTAATTAATTAATTCTTTAATCCTTGTTTCATATATCAAACTAGAAAATTCCATTCATGCAGTCATGTATATGTGGTAATCAGTTACAATGAATGTCAATAACAATTCCGTGTTCTACAAATATAAGTTTATAGACACCAGATAAAGCGGATCAGTTATGCTAAGATGGAGTAGAATGGCTTGTTAACCATTCTAACAAACCATTTCTCTACTTTCGGTACAGTCTTGTAGGTCAACAGATTCTATTAAGTGGGTGCTGCAGCAAACCTACATTCACAGCAACATTTATTATGCTTATACTAAAGAAAAGTGAGATACAAAGCTGAGCATTCAAAGGCTCTTCCTAATGTAACATGAGTTAACAGCTTATTAAATTTGCATTGTATTCAAATATATTTCCTAAGAATGTAAAAATTCCATAGAATGGGGGAGTATCAGAGACCAGTGAATCAGTAAAAAGTTTACCACATCTTTATTGCACCACCAGGATTGTTGTCCACATTACTACAAGTAGATAGCAATGCTGTCTGATAGGTAGTGTTGTGGGCCTATCAAATGAAGTACAGGAAAGTTGAGGTATTTCAAGAGTTGCAATAAAAACACTTTGCTGTAACAGTGTAACCAGAGGGTCCCTAATGTATGAATCTGCGACATCTGCTTATAAACTGAAATTAGTGTGCTAGTGCAGAGGTGTAGCACTTGGAAAATGCCAAGAGTTAGAGCAATCTTCTGTAGCAAATATAAAAATATTTGAATGGTTAGTACAAGCACGAGCGTGCACACACTGCAAAGCAGAAAAATACGTGACACCACGAAACCCTAAGCCATTGGATTTACTAATATACGAAATCTAAATCCATCACATTGGATAAAATAAATACAGTCGGAAAAAAATATTTTTGTAACCATACTGCTAAATAGTTTTATTTTCTCACATATGGGGCATACACTTCTCCTGGTGCTGGTTACTGCTGTGGCGCAAGACCTGAGTTGTTTGAAACACACATGCCTTAACATTAAAACTGGCTCCTGTGGAGACAAAGAGCAAATCCTGAAGCTTCTGAGCAAGAAAAACATTGCAGGGTAGCCAACAAACAGTAGTGCCAGATGAATAATACAGACCGATGTTCTAAACATGGCACAAAGCTGGGAATGTCAGACCAGAAGCAGTCTTTCGGCACTTCACATAAGATTGAGTTATTTGCATAATAGGTCTACATAAATGCCTGAGAGTTGCTGGACTGCCAGTGTTCTGAACCACCCAAGAAGCTCCACAATTACCTGATAGCAACTCACGCATAACCTGAATTTTCACCCCTCCCCCAATAAACAAAGCTTGCCCCTCCGCTGCATAAATTAGCTTGTAAAAAAAATCTGAATGCATGTGCATGATCACAGACTTTTGACTACATCCCTCATCCTCCCTCTCACTTACGAGACAGAATCGCTTTTTCCTCTGCTGCAATGCAGTTTTTTGAACACAGAGCTGCACATACTGCAGGGGGGGAGGAGGGAAAAAAAAAAAAAACCCAACCACCCTGAGAAGGAAGGATGCCTCTGTTCATCCAACACACAGAGACTCCTGGTCAGCTGTAACCCCATTTAAAGGCAATGGTATCAGTTACTTGAACCAGTTAAAGTCAAGCTGTGAATATACGCTCCTATAGCATGGGGAGTCTAGAGGTATTGCTCTATATATACACACACACACACACACACACACACACATACTGCAATAATGGCACTTGACTCCATTAACAAGTAACGGGAAACAATGACAGAAATTATAGACCGGACTGCTGCTGTAAATTTATGTTAATATGTTGCTAATAAACTAAAGGATAATCTAACACCAGAAGGAAGATCAAAATCAGACACAGTACACAATACAAAAAAAAAAAAAAATCCTAATCGAAAAAGCACTTTAGGTAAGCAAACAATACATTGCATTATCTGTTGATGTTCATTTGGAAAAGGAAGGCCTCTGTCTGAAGCATGGCTACAGTCATGTACCAACTGTTTCTCAAACATTGCATCCCATTTAAATCCATAATATAATCTGAAAACAGGTTTGAGAAGAAACTTGAGGTTACGACGGTGCTCTTTTATGCCCTGAAGAAATAACATATACTCTAATCCATCATTTAAAGAATAAAATAGTATGTATATACACATTTTAACTCTAAATATACGTTTTGCAATGACCATGTTTATAATAAACATTCGTATGAAAGAAAAAAAAAAAAAAAAAAAAAAAAAATTTCCTCATCTGAAGAGAAGCTTCATTGTCAGTAGATGTGTGAAATTGTTTAAACAGTTCATAAAACCATATATTGATTTATTTTTCCTTTTGTTCTCAGGTAATCTGTACAGTTATGAAAGTAATATGAAGAAATAAGTTATTCACAAGATGTCCATATACCTCTATTATATACTGGCTCTTCAGAAACATTTTGGTTGCTGAATAGACAAAAAAAAGTTCTCCAAAAAGTTCCAACAAAACAATGGTGCTAAGAAAACCTGAGATAGTGTATTTGAATTTTCATTTCTATTTGTCCTTTTTGGTGCAGGCTAAAGAGAAAATGAGGTTGCTTTTTGGCTTTAGTTAGCTTTAGAAAGGGACAGGTCAGAGGCTGTTAAGGCGATGGGTTGGTGGAAGAGGATGAGGTAGGTGTGTTGGGCACTGGCTGGGACCCGCCTCGCCCACCAGATGTTTTGCTGTTGTTGGGACCTGATGATCCAGATGGTCCTGATGCGGCTGACCCTGTGGCCTGAGCAAATAGCACCCCTGAAAGAAATTGCATAATAGTGAAAGCCTGTAAAACACACAATGCTTCTGTTAGGGTACAATTCAAAATCCTTTTTGAAAATCAACTCGGGCCACTTAAGATTACGAAATGTTAATCTGATTTAGATGGCTTAAAAAGAGGCAGTTCTGCTTTGACATGACAAAAATGCAGAACTGTCTATCCATAAACATAAAAGGAAAAAAAAGAGATTGGGTGGTTTCAATTTCCATGCATTCTAGCCATGAACAGAATCTAAATTTACACTGTATGAGAAGTGAAAAACCTTGCAGTCTAAAAGGATAAATATGATGTAGTTAAATATCTTTTTTATGTATTACAAGACATCGGCAAGGGATCCCTACCAGTGTAGATGACACCGTTGAGTTCCACAGACATGCTGATGCTGTTCATACCATTGTTGCTGAGGTTGAGGGCAGAGTCTTGTCTACAGTCTGTGGAATGGAGGTGGGGGTCACAGATCATCACTACAATGACACAAGCTGCCCAATTGGAAGAAGTGATAGAGCAGGGAGAAAAGCTACAAAAACTTAGACTTAAGCAGTTTTGTGAAAATTATAATTCTTCTTTTAGCCACTAAAGCCACCCTTTGTCAAGCTCATTCAAATAATTGCAGGATAGAAAAGATGTGGGGGGGGGGGGGGGGGGGGGGGTGCATAGTTTAAAAAAAATTAAAATTACTCATAACTTAAAAAAAAGACCATGAACATGTCAAGCTAAGAAAAGCACGAAAGGTCACAAAAAAGTTCAAACTAAAAGCATCCCAATTAGCAAGAAAAAAGAAGAAAAAAAAAATGGTTATTACACTCATCACCTACAACTGATTTCCTCACAGTGGTATGAGCTTCAGGAGTTTTACTTGCTCTCAGTTCTCCGAAATGCTGCATTCCGAAAAACATTCTTTTGAAATGTGTCATGTCAAAATCCCCCACCTGTGCAACCCTGCCCACAAAACTGATAACCAAATATAGTAATTTTGCAGGCTGTCCTACATTTACACAAGACCTGGGGACTCCCCTGGCATTGAGAAGAAATATCTCTTCTCATTTACATGCAGTTTGAATGGACTGTGTGATGTGATATTGATGTGCTATATGCAGGTGATTCTCTGTGTGAGCTCTGTTCAGCTCTTATGTTGTAGTGTTCACCATGCAGAGTCACAGTTAACACTACTTTTCTAGAGCAATTCAGGACAAGTATCTTGCACAAGGGTACTATAGCAGGAGACTGGATTGGAACCTGCAACTTCCATGTCCAGAGACAGCTGCTGTAACCCCTACACCACCTGCTGCCAACTCATGACCCCCCTATGGTCTGCAGCTAATGGCTAAACTTGGGCATGATACAAAGAAGTGAAGGGCAGTCAGATATACACTGAGCTATGACCAAGGTAGTACATACACTATGCTGCTGCAACAAGCAGTGAAAGACTGGGCAGACATCTCATCCCAAATGAAGCTCAGCAGTGCCACATTGGTTGGCAGTGTAGTAGCTGTAGAGAACATCTTGCTTTGGCCATTTATGTCCTTCTATACACCAACAGATGTGCAGCTAAATTACTGAGAACACAGTTACAATTTCCAGAGTTTTGTATTCCAGTATATTCAATGAAATATTACTTTATTATCGGTCTCCTGGGCCAGAGGCCTTACCTTGATTGCTGATACGAATGTTCATGGGCATCTGTGCAGTCATAGACAGCAGGTTGTGCTGCAGTGCCCTCTGCAGGAGCCGCTGGTGCTCCTCGGCTGGCAAGGCCATTTTCTTCTCAGGAGGCTCGCCCGTCTCCAACTTGTCCCTCAGTTGCTCCAGGGCTGCCACCTGGGCCACCATTGCTGCCTGGGCTACTGCAGCCTGAGCTGCCACTACAGAGTGACCAACCAGAGCACCGGGCACCCGGCCCCCGGCTGACTGGGCCTGACCGCTTTCGTCTTCTACAAAAGAGCAGAAATGGCATGGAGATATCATAATGCATGGTATTCCTGCGCTGCCCTTCAAAAAGCAAGTAGCAGTACCTCCAATTTCAAGGAAGAACTTTTCCATCCAAAACATGTTTTTCGGAGTGATGAACTTGTCAGTACATTCGGAGGAGGTCAACTTTATTGTTAGCATCAAAAATTCTCAACATTCTGGAGCAAGTGCAGGAAATCCTGCATCTGAAGGCCCAGAGCTGTTTCTGGGTCTGTCGTCTTACAAACCATTAATCACTTAATTTGACACAACCAGTTACTGTAGGAGACCATATGCTCCTTGTGGTTAGAGATTTAAAGAATCTGCAGGTTCCCAGCCTGGTAGAAACAGAATTTCAACCTCTGATACAAAAAGATTTACCTTTATACCCCTGTCACCTTCTCACCTTTCTTGATTTTCTGAATCGGAGTTAGTGGTACCCCATTGGTCCCCACTGCCACACCCATGGTTGGCATGGTAAGCTTGGGTGAGGACAGCATGGTTGGAGTGCCATTGGGGGAGTAAGTGAAGAGCGAGCTACCAAACCCCTGCCGACGGCCCTCTCGTCTGTTGCTGTCGATGGCTGCCTGGAGCTCGGTGGGGTTGCTGAGGCCCCGTTTTTCACATTCATAAGGGTACAAGTACTTCATGTATCTGACAGATACAAGAACTTATTTTACAGGATATCAGTCACAGGACTACCATTTACTCTTTCTACTGTTACATA